>NW_026057576.1:50063268-50289190 GCF_023721935.1 Panthera uncia
AAAAAAAAAAAAAAAAGAATTCTTGAAAGGATGGGGTGCCGGGGTGGCTCAGTCTGTTAAGTGTCTAACTCTTGATTTTGGCGCAGGTCATGATCTCACAGCTCTTAAGATCAAGCCTTGCATGCCGGCAGCGGGACTTTGCTTGGGGTTCTCTCTCTCCCTCTCTTTCTGCCCCTCCCCTGCTTGTGCTCTCTCTCTCTCTCTCTCTCTCTCTCTCTCTCAAAATAAATAAATAGAAACTTAAATAATTCTTGAAAGGGCAAGTGATGGGTTATAGATTTTGTTTAAAAAACTCTGTGTTAAAAAAACAAATGAAATATGAAACTTTAATAGATTATAAGTTAAAATTATGGCCATTATCTAGAGAAACCAACTGCAAGGAGAGAAAAGGTATGTTTCTCTTTTCTTTTTAAATACTATATAGGCAAAGCTATACACAATAAAAGAAACCTAAAGACATGTATCAGACCCCCTCTCACTCTAGCCCATCCCCAATTACTGCATGTATGAAGCACACTACTTTCCCACCTCCTGTTAGAGGATAAAGAACAATTTTATGTATGAAACACAACAAACAGAGTTCTTTCTCTTCTATTTTCTCTTGTCTTCTAT
This sequence comes from Panthera uncia, assembly GCF_023721935.1. Lineage (NCBI taxonomy): Eukaryota > Metazoa > Chordata > Mammalia > Carnivora > Felidae > Panthera > Panthera uncia. Next base: position 50,063,881 of record NW_026057576.1, read on the forward strand.
TGTGTCCTCCTCTAAGTAGCTCAAGTGTTATAGCCAGCCCAGTCTTCACCAGCACAGATGACCAAGGAAGCCATCACAGTGTTCTCAGGGACTCCCCTTCCCTAAAATAGCTGTCCCACTACATGCAATGTGCCAGATTTCTACCATTAGAGATTAATTCCTTTGAAAAAGCACTGTATCTCCAGGAGTGATTTATAATAACTAAATTAAAAAAAAAATTTATCTGTCAGAATATAAAACCTTGAGGTCCTAACTTTTAAGATAGAGGGATTTTAAATGAGCTATGAGATAGAACTAAACCATAAAGGAAAAAAAAAAAAAAACCTTGATAATATTCCATTGAGAAGGGCTACAGAGAGGATGTGCAGACAGCAGGGGCTCAGAAGGACAGAAGAGATGGCTTACCTCGTTCTTTTCTTTCTTCCTCCCTTCAGTCTGGTATGGGTAGGTGGCTCTCAGGACCACGCAATCTCTCTAGCACATTCAGACTTTTCTCAGCCAGGTAGTAGCAAGCGAATTTCTATCCTCATAATTCTTTTGCTCTATTCTCCATCTTGAGGGCAAAAGTCTAGAGAATACAAAGAAACTCAACGTTATTGTTTATGTTTTATGGCTTGGTATTTTAAATTGCACTAATAGAAAAGAACATGGAATCTGTAATTATTTGAAAAAAAAAATGTATGGGGAGGGAAGAGAGATCTTTGCCAACCTCACTTCAAGAAATAACTTGCTTTGAAATTTCTAAAAATGGAATATTACAGTACATTGCACATATCTTTACATCATTATAATAGCTGCTGACCTTTTTCAGAAAATGCTTTCTAAACATTTATTTCTTTTTAAACCCTTTTACTTTAGAGCAGAAGTTCTTTTGACCTTGTGTTGATCATTATTATGTATTTCATGGCACCTGGAATACTTTTCTGTGTCAGAAAAATAAAATAAAAATATAAACAATAAAATATAAAGAGCATTGATGCAATAAAAATAGCATTGATGCAATGATGAAATGAAACACTAAATGAAAGTTGTGGGAAAGCCTTCTGTTGTATTGAAATGTCAAAGGTGTGATGCATTTGAGGACATGCACGCATTGAATGCCATGGTTACTGCCATATATGATTCTGAGTGCTTTGCATTTACAGTCATCACAATGACCAATAAGGCAGGCATAATTAGTGTCCCCATTTTACATGTAGGGAAACAGAAGAGTTGAATCGCTCATCAAGAGTCACAGAGCCGGGTTTGAACCCAGGCAGTCTGGAACTATGAACAGAAGCAATACTTTATATCACCTCTTTGCAACAAACTGGTGACCGTGGGCAAACAACTCTTTGAAGATGATTCTTATTTCATTAAGAGCTTCCTCTACAGTGAATGGAAATGTACTCCTCTATTCAACTCTATAGGGCAAGGAGAAAGGCAAAAACAATAAAGGATTGGAGTCGATCATTCTATACTCTGATATATATGTGCATTTATCACATTCTCCTGTGTTTGTCTAGTCATTACATATATACGTGCGCGTGTGTGTTGTCAGTGGTCCAAGCTTAGCTCTTTCACCCTGGCCCTGTGACATGATTGTATCTGGATCTGGTGAGAGGTGAAGGGAGGACGGGTTGCATAACAGAATGGAGAAAAGACCCCCACCCCCATCCCTAGGCAGATAAGATGCCCAGTTTTAAAACAAACAAACAAACAAACAAAAGCCTTAGTTCTTGGCCCAGAGAGATGATTCGAAATACAGCATGAGCTTTCCGTTTATCCATTTATCTCCCTGTCCAGACCCTCATGGAATCATGTCTGCATCTTGTGAGGGCAGCGAGGCTGTTTGAGCAGGAACTTTGTAAGACTTCTGGCCATGAGGAGCGCTGCTCTGAGTCTCCTCACTTTCTGAGGAAGGCATCCTCTCTCTACCGCGTGCAGAGCTGCATGTGACCTGCTGACACAAGATGAGTCAGGCAGTGCACGCCATGGGCATCTCCAGACAGGCGCCTCCGTGGTGTCTGCCCCCAGATCATGGCAGGGTGCCCAGTTAGGTGGGAGGAAGAACGACCTCTTGCTTCAAATTGTATTTCATTCTATGAAAAGGTATGTGTTCTTGGCTCCAGGACATAGGGATAGGGACACTGTGGAGTATGGTGGTTGGGAGTGGTGGCTTTGGAGTATGAACATGCAGGTGGGACTCCTGGGTCTGCTGCTGTCCACCTTTGTGACTTTACAAAAATCACTTAACCACCCCAAGCCTCAGTATTCCTCATCTATGGAATGGGGGTAATGACAGTTTCTATTTCATATAATTGTTGATTTAAATTAGGGATAGTCCAAGATGCAGAATTGAAGATGTTATGTAAATGCCTGCATAACCACTTAAAAGTAACTATTTAAAATTTTTAGGAGGGCACCTGTTGGGATGAGCACTGGGTGTTGTATGGAAACAAATTTGACAATAATTTCATATAAAAAAACGAATAAACATTAAAGAGTAATAAAATTTTTAGAGCTATTCTTATACATGGCTTGTAAATAACACGTAAATAGGCAATGAACCACATTTGGCCTCTGGACTAATTTGCTAACCATTTACTAAATGATTAACTTGATGCCTGGCCCATAATGAGCAGTAGCTTAGATGACTACTGCTATTACTGAAGCCTCTTGGATTCAGGTTGTGCAAATCTTAAAAGCTAATCCAGAGGCTGGTTGAATTGTGTACGTATCAACGATAGAGCATTTTTATTTTCTTAGGGGTAGAACATCCCCATTCCCTCAGTCCTATGAAGGATATTTTTTTTGAATGAAGACTTCAATCAAAAAAAGTTCTGAGACAAAACCTCCCAGGAGGCAGGTCTTAAGAAACAGCCGATGACATGCCTGTTAAGTGGGAAGAAATAGCTATCTTTTGATTTTTTTCCCTTTTCTTTATGTTTCTCTTCTTCTTTCTTTCTGTTTCCCTTTGCTTGTTGGGGTTTTCCGACCGAGAGTAAAAGCCAAGTTGCTCAGTACAATGGAAGAAATCAGAGAGATTGTGTGTGCGTGGGGCAGATGGAGGAAAACTTGGATGAAAAGGTCCTAGAGGAAAGAATAAACATGGTTCAAATGACATTTTTAAAACATTGCAGTGAAAACTTTTCCCATTTCCCACAGACATGTGTTATCTGCCCATGCTTCGGCAGGGTGCATCTGTTTTTGGATGAGAGGATAGGGAATGTGAGAAGGGCCTCATTATGGACACAGGGCAAAGCCACAGTCAGCCATGGAGGCCACTCATCTGTTTGACTATCATGAGCCTGTTCACTGAGAGCAGAGTTTGGGAGTCAGACAGACTGATTCTTTTTTTTTTTTTAATTTTTAAAAGTTTGTTTGTTTATTAATTAATTTATTAATTAATTTATTTATTTTTGGGAGAGAGAGCGCAAATGAGTAGGGGAGGGCCAGAGAGAGAGAGGGAGAGAGAATCCCAAGCAGGTTCTGCATTGTTAGCACAGAGCCCAGTGCAGGGCTCTAACTCACAAACTGTGAGATCATGACCTGAGCCTAAAACCAACACTCGGAGGCTTCACCGACTGAGCCACCCAGGTGCCCCATAGACAGAACTGATTCTAACCGAAGCCTAAAGCTCCAGTGGTTGTTTTGTGTTTTTGTTTTTAGCAGCACAAGTTGGGAAATCTACTTGACTGCCATCAGTGTGAATAGCTGTCTTTGTAAAATAAATAAATGAATCATTTTGCTCTAGGAATAAATAAAATAGTAGCTACGAAACACTTAGAATCTGCTAAAGAATATATTTCCTCAGAGGGTTATTGTAGTACGTCTTCACAAAGTACACTGGAGAGACGTTGCCTGTGGGAAATGCAGGTAATCAGGGCAAACGACTCTCCTGGAGGCAGAGGATGGGGGACTCTACTGGAGGAAGTCAGAGGCACGAAGACCACAATGGCACAAGCTATCAGTCATACATGTTTCTAAAACTCTTTCATTCCAGTGGACTCAAGAGCAAATGAGGGAAGCCTGTAGCCCGGGGATCTGAAGAAGTAGTTCCACGCAATCCCACAGATGAAATAGCAGACAAAAGGTCCCATGTTTAGATTTGTCTGATCGTTAGTACTGCTGATGGCTGGCAGCATTCATCTATTAACACTTTGGCCTAGAGAATTCTTTGTGATGGGGGTGTCCTGTGCACTGAAGAATATTAAGCAACATCTCTGGCTTCTACCCAACAGAAGCCAGGAGCAGCCCCCTCTGGGTGTGAAAACAAATTGTCTTATTATCTATGTAGCCAAGTGTCTCCTGGGGAGCAAAGTCATCCCTGGTTGAGAAACACCAATTTATGGGAACAGTTTTAATTCCTTTTGGGGACCTCCAAACATACCTACAGGTGGACTTTATGGAAAACTAGAGGCCCTTTGGTAGCAGGTGGAGGACAAGCTGGTGAAAAACAAGTTATAGCCTAAAAGCTGAAGGACATGCACCGATGAGTTGGATGTTTAGGGTTCTTTCAGGATGTGTGATTGCTGTCTCAGCCTCAGCATATAATCGGATATTCTCAAGGATGACTGTTAGCTATTAGCTTCCAAATCCCCAAAGTCTAGAGGCCTCCTTGTGCCATCTTTGGCCTTTCAGCCCTTTATATTTGCTGCTCCTTTGCTTGAAAATTTCTTCCCTGAGGACCAGTGCCCTTTGGCCAACTTTTTTTGCTTTGTCATTACACACGCCGTGATGGTTAATTTCATGTGTCAACTTGGCTGGGTCATGGGACACCCGGATATCTGGTCAAATCTTATTCTGGGTATTCCTCGAAGGGTGTTTTTGGATGAGATTAATTCTTGAGCTTGTAGACTGAATAAAACCCAGATTTCCCTCCCTAGTGTGGGTGGGCCTCATCCAGTCATTTGAAGGTCTAAATAGAACAAAAAAGCTGACTTCCTTTTAAGGGAACTCTTCCTGCTTGATTGGTTGAGCTAGGACACTGGTCTATTCCTGCCTTCAGATTCAAAGTGACCATTAGTCCTTCCTGGGTATAGAGAAAGCCTACCAGCTTTCTAACTGGAACTTACGCCACAGGCTTTCCTGGTTTTCAGGCCTTCAGACTTGGGCTGGAACTACATTTTTGGCTCTATTGGGTCTCCAGCAATTTGACTGCAGATCTTGGGCCTTGTGAGCCTCCACCATCACATGAGCCAGTTCTGCATAATAGATCTCTCTGTACATGTGTGAAGATATCTGTCTACTGTTGGTTCTGTTTCTCTGTAGAATCCTAGTACACACCCCTCTCTTTCCTTGACTTACTCTTCTGCATTTTTCTATCTCGGCCTGATCATTATCTCTGAGTATCCTTCTATGAAGGATCCTCTAGACTGACCGAATCCCACTTCTTTGGGCTCTGGGACGATTAAGTGGTCTATTGGCTCCTCTAGACCAAAGTTTCCTCAGGGCAGAAACCACATCTTGTTCACTCATGTAGTCCTGGGACCTAGTGTTGCCTCTGGCATGGAGCTGGAAATAACAAGGTATTTGTTGAATAAATGCATAATTGCTTAGTAGGAAATAAGCATGGCCAGAATAATCATATTTATATTTTGTTAAAGAATATATATTTCAACCACTACTTACCAACACGTACCATTATTTTAATGAAGCACTATGGAAGCCATTGCTGCTTCTTGAAACCAAAGAAAGTGATGTCAGATTTTTGAAAGTAACCCAGTTAGTGGGAAAGGATCTTGAAACAAAGCTAAAACCTAGTGTGTAATGTGAAGGTTGAAGAGGTCTTACCTCATTTTGAGTAGAATATTGTTCTGTATTTTTTAAAGACTGTGCTTAGAAACCGTTTTCCCCACTTTATGCCCTGTTATTTATTGTCCTGCTCTGTGGATTTTTTCATTAGAGGTCTATTTGTGCCTGGTTTGCCCTGAGGGAAAGGATGATACAGAGCTCTCATCTGTCTCTGTTACTATGTATTATTACTTGGGAAACGTCAAGGCAAATTCCGTATAAATAAATAAAATGCTCCAGAAGCTTTAGTTCTCACTGTTAGGCAGTAGGGAGAAAGAGCAAATGTTTAAGTTTTAGGAGATAGACTTAATAAAAAGCTGCCATTTTCCATTGTGCAGGAGAGAGAGGATATTCTTCTCAAGCATATGTAATTTGGCATTGAGGATTAATAAAATGTTATGGAGTCTGGCTTTGTTATCTGTTTGTAACGATGGTTATTTGCTTTTATCACAGCCTAGCAGCCTCCGTTCTATTGGGCTTCGTGTACATATTCAGCTATCGAGTAATAAAAATAATCTATTGAAAGGAGTATACTATTTTATTAGGAGAGGCTGGGCAAAGCTGATTCATTTTCCCTTGCTCTGGGGACTCATTTTTGGTTAATCTCTTTTTGATTTCCTCAATCATGTGGAGTATCAGTAAAATCCAGTCAGATTTACCTTCCTCTAAACTCCACATGAGGAAACTCAACTATTTTCAGACACTGGTGAATCTCCTACCAGGCACTCTTCTTGAGGAAGCGTATGCAAAGGTTCAGTCTATTTATAGCTTCTGATGTTATGCAGCTGATGGCTGATAAATGTGGAGGTTGTCAACACAAAAAAGATAGTGTAAGCATTTGAGAAAATTACAGAATGCATTTTCTTTTTTCCCTCAGATGTGCCGAGAAGTCAGTATACTGGTGAAATGAACATTCTCGACAGTAGAATGTCGACCTGTCCCTAATGCAATACATAGACTATCTTAGTACTTGCCATACCTGGACTGCAAATTTCCAAAGAAACCAACCTTGTGGCTCAGTGGGTTAAGCGCCCAACTCCTGATTTCAGTTCACGGTGGTGAGATTGAGCCCTGTGTTGGTCTCTGTGCTGAGTGTGAAGCCTGCTTAAGATTCTCTCTCCCTCTCTCTCTGCCCCTCCCCTGCTGGCATGTACTCTCTCTCTCTCTTTCTCTCTCTCTCAGTCTCAAAAAAAAATCCAAGATCACTGAATATAGTGCTCCAGTCAGATACAATGTTGTAGCTACTCACTAAAGATGGTCCTTTAAGGAACCATACCTTCCAATATGCATGCTCTTGCTCTGTCCCCCTCACACTGAAGCTGAGCTGATCTTGCGTCTTGATTTCCCGATAGAATTGGGTAGAGTGATGTGTTTGCCTTTCTAAGAGCTTAAGGTGCCCTGCAAGAAGTCCTATTGTTCTGAAGGAAAGACCACAGGGAGATAATACTTGGGGAGGCCATTTGAAGGGAGACACTCTGTGTCTATATAGGGAAAGAAGGAGTCAGGGAGGGAGTGAGAGAATGAGAAAGAGAGAGAGAGAGAGAATGGGAAAGACAGAAAGAGAAATCCAGCTGCCCTAGCATCCCAACTAAGCCACGCTGTCCCTGCCAAGCTGCCAGGCACATGAGTGAAGGCGCGTTTTGGACATTCCATCTTGGACATTGAATATGCAGCCACCATCTGACCGAAGCTGCATAAAGAATCACAAGCAAGACCAGGAGAAGAACCATACAACTGAGCCACAGTCAACCCATAGAATCATCAGAAATTTAAAAACTGTTATTTACCCCACTAGGTCTGGAGGTAATTTGTTATGCAGTCATAGATAACCAAAATAGGCATCTTAAAATAGTTTTGTTTAGCTCTCTTATACTATAGGTGAGGAAATTGAAGACCACAGCAGGGAACTCATTTAACCAATGCTACAAAGTAATTTAGAAAAATGCTGGGATTAAAACTCACATCTCTGGGTTTCAATTAAGATGTCTGTTCATTTTACTATGCTGAATTACTTTAAGTAAATGAACCTTTAACATGTCTCTGTGATTAGTAATTCCATTTTGAGAATCTATCATTAGGAAATAATAAAGAGAAATTATTGTGTCTAATGGTGCTCATCACAGTGCTATTTACAATAACAAAGTCAAAATAGAGAGGCACAGTTAAAAAAATTGTTGTCTCCATACTGAAGAAATAATGCTTTTGAACTGCATGAGAAACACGTGATGTAATGGTAAGTGAAAAAAGTAAAGCACAATGAAAGCAGGATGCAGAATGCTTTCTGTAAAACCCTAAAAAATAGTGTTTTTCTTTTAAAGACTAGATAGAGAAAGCAGATTGAAAAGATTATCACCAAAAAATTGACGGTAAGTATTCATAAGTAGAACCTTTATTAAGATGGAAGGATATTTATTTTTCCCCATTTTTTTTGGTACGGTTTCCCTATTTTCATTATGGGCATATATACTGGAAAAAAATAAACGTGTACTGGAGAATAAAACTCTATTGACTTTAATTTAATGCCTTTTGATTATTTGAAAGGAACTTTTGGGTTTTCTCTGCCCTCTGAACAATACGTGTCATTTTATAGTCCTCTACTGGTGGAGGAGGGAAGGAATAGACTCTATGTACTTTATTATTTCTCCTATAGGTTCTTTTTTTAACATGATCCTAATGTCAGCTTAATTTAATTTGTATTTTTCTTAGGAAAGAGTGGAACAAAATTCCATTCTAGTTATTTATATTCTTCGCTTTTTTCAATTTTGCATAATCAGAATTATAAATAGTATTTAAAACACAAAATGGACGTCATTCACTATATGAGAAAATTAAAATATTAAATGGTTACTTTAACTTGGCATTCTTCTTCCAATTTTCCATTCCCAGTTTCTACATTTAAAGTGGGTTAGTTCAAAGAAGAAAATTGTCTGTCCCCTTAGAAAATACGTTATGCTGTTGAAAGTTGGTACGTTAACCTCATATCCATTGAGCTAATTCACAGGTAAGTCTTTCACTTAAATGGTTTATTTGTATCTCTGAAATTTTATGGTTGGTGTGATATATTAGAGAATAAAATATCAACAGGGAAGCTATTTTTATTTGTTAACAACTATTTGAAAATGTGATATATGATTAAGACTTTAAAATGTTTAACTGAAAAGTTCTAAATACATTTTTAAATATGGATTCTCAAGTTCCTTCTCTTAACTGCTGTTGCTTCTACTTCTAACTTCTCCAGTGCCTGGTTGTAACCCAGAACAAGTTCAAATACAGTTTCAATATCTGAAAAGGCTGATAACTTGAAACATAGCACTAAAGTGTAATAATAAGTTAAACAGGAAAGAAATACCTCCACTCATCTCCAGTGGACCAGAATACATCACATTTATGTATTTTACAGATTTTCTGTGTCACGGTATCAGCAGGTATGTTTTTCTCCCTGACTTGTAAGACCATACCTCGCATAGATGGTTGAGGTCGTTGGATACTTCATGCCCTAGATAAATAAAGAATAAAGTATGATCTGGAAAAGGGAAACAAATCTATTTAAGTCAACATCATTAGCTATCTATAGTTTACTGGTTTTAAAGGTTACCGGGAGGGGCGCCTGGGTGGCTCAGTCGGTTGAGCGTCCGACTTCAGCTCAGGTCACCATCTCGCGGTGCCTGAGTTTGAGCCCCGCGTAGGGCTCTGGGCTGATGGCTCAGAGCCTGGAGCCTGTTTCAGATTCTGTCTCCCTCTCTCTCTGACCCTCCCCCGTTCATGCTCTGTCTCTCTCTGTCTCAAAAATAAATAAATGTTAAAAAAAAAAAATTAAAAAAAAAAAAAGGTTACCGGGAGCCTTCTCAAGAAGGTTACACACTAGTGAAAGAAAGGTAAATATGTTGCACAAAAGCAAGTCATTTTTACGATGAGTCATTTTACGATGTCATTATTTTTATGATCATCTGTGATAAATACCTTATTCAGATGGATCATCAAGGCTTTCAAGAAAAAAATCCCTTTGTTGTAGAACGTGAACACATTTTGAGTTTGAAATAATTGCAAATTCTTTCATCTTCATTAGTCGTCAGTCTTATTTTTAAATATAATCTAGTTTTTGGAATAAAATCATTGCCATTAATAGCTTAAAAGGTATGAGATTTCATCTTTGGGTGACCTCAAGTTTGAACAGGAACCTGAAAATTATATAATGAAGAAAGTAAATATACTTTGTTTTAAAGAATTTATACCTTAGATTTAGTCTCTTTTCTTTGTAGCCTACACCAAGTCTACATATTACTACATATGTAATAAGAATTATTTATCAAAGAAGATATTTGCTAGAAGTTGTGGATATTGAACACAATACTCAAACAACTCCTGGTACCTACCCAGTTATTTTTTCCAGGAGAACAGGTGTCCACAGAAGGTGAGTCCCTGAGGCCACATTTGCAATATGTGACCCTGTTTCTCACTATAGATGACTGGATTGTAGGGAAACACATGCTCAGCTGGACCAATTATATTCTCTCTCCCTGATTTGGGGATTGGAACGCATCAGTCTGGGTCAATTGTGCATTTCACACATTGAAGGCATGCAGACTTAGGGCTGGGGCTGAAGCAAAGGCTGATCAGCCATTTGGGTTCCCCCCTTCCCCTTTGGGACAATATGCACTGAGAGGTGAGCAGAGACGGCTGGTCTTCAGCAAGGAGCAGGATAACAGGAACAACAGGAAAAAACTGGGCTCTCAATCACAGGAAAGAGATAGGTAGATTTCCAATTCCGGAGAACAACCTTTGTTCTAAAAGCTTCCCAGTTCTTGCTCCAGCCTTGGCCAGCCCTGGCTGTGTTCCCACCACTACCGTCTCAGAGATTACACTGAATCTTTAAATTACTTTCCATTCTTCTTCTAATGTGAATCTCTATTTCTGGCTACCATAAAAACTTCATCTAAGTCAATAACCTTTTTCTAATTCATAGCAAAGTGTAAATGCCAATTTTGCCAGTGGTATTCCATGGGAGACATGAAACTCTTTGGTTATATTGTAAGCTTTTAACCATAGGCTCCTTATCTTACCAGTTATTCACAGGTCATTGAACAGTGTGTAATATAGAGTGAACGCTCCATAAAAATGTGCTTAGTTAAATGAAGGTGGATGATTAAATGAGAATTTGATATATCTGTACCATCCATTTTGTGATTCACTCTATTTTTTTTATATCATTGGATCACTTTAACCTTTTTTACTTGTTTCTTTACATTTTTATTTTATTTTTTTAAAGTTTATTTATTTTTGAGAGAGAGAGAGAGAGAGAGAGAGCAGGGGAGTGGCAGAGAGAGAGGGAGACACAGAATCCAAAGCAGGCTCCAGGCTCTGAGCTGTCAGCCCAGAGCCCGACGCAGGGCTCAAACTCACGAACTGTGAGATCGTGACCTGAGCGGAAGTCGGACGCTTAACCGACTGAGCCACCCAGGCGCCCCGTTTCTTTACATTTTTAGGTGCACAGTACTTAATCTTAGTGTCGAGAAGAAACATCAAGCATGCTGGCAAATGAACTGTAGATAAGCCTACGTATCTGACAGTTATTAAGTACTGGCTTGAACTGTCTAGGGCATCAGCCAAATGGCAGCCAAACAATTCCTTTTTTAATTCCAGTTTAACACAGTTAACATACAGTGTTACATTAGTTTCAGGTGTACCATATAGTGATTCAGACAGTCTGTACATTACTCAGTGCTCATCATGATAAGTGTTCTCTTAATCTGCTTCACCTATTTCAGCTGTCTCCCCACCCACCTTCCCTCTGGTAACCATCAGTTTGTCATCTAAGGTTAAGAGACTATTTCTTGGATTGTCTTTTTTTTTTCTTTGTTTGTTTTGTTTCTTGAATTCCACATGTGAGTGAAATCATATGGAATTTGTCTTTCTCTGACTTATTTCACTTAGCATTATACTGTCTAGATCCATCCGTATTGTTGCAAATGGCAAGATTTCATTCTTTTTTTTATTATTTAAAAAAAATTTAATGTTTATTTTTGAGAGAGAGAGACAGAGAGACAGAGAGAGACAGAGCATGAGTTGGGGAGGGGCAGAAAGAGAGGGACACAGAATCTGAAGCAGGCTCCAGGCTCTGAGCTGTCAGCACAGAGCCCGATGCGGGGCTTGAACTCACAAGCCATGAGATCATGACCTGGGCCAAAGTCGGACACTTAACTGAGCCACCCAGGCCCCCCAAGATTTCATTTTTTTTAATGGCCAAATAACATTCTACTGTGTGTATGTGTATGTTGTGTGTGTGTATATATATACATAGCTACTTGCATAATTTGGCTATTGTAAGCAACGCTGCAATAAACATAGGAGGGCTGGGGCACCTGGGTGGCTCAGTCGGTTAAGCGTCCGACTTTGGCTCAGGTCATGATCTTGCGGTTTGTGAGTTCAAGCCCCGCGTCGGGCTCTGTGCTGACAGCTCAGAGCCTGGAGCCTGCTTCAGATTCTGTGTTTCCTTCTCTCTCTGCCCCTCCCCTGCTCATGCTCTGTCTCTCTCTGTCTCAAAAATAAATAAAACACTTAAAAAAAAAAAACATGGGAGGGCATATATCTTTTTGAATTAGTGTTTTCATATTCTTTGGGTAAATATCCAGTAGTGGAATTTTTGGATCATATGGCAATTCTATTTTCTCATTTTTTGAGGACTCTCCATACTATTTTCCACCGTAACTGCTCCAGTTAGTGTTCCTACCAACAGTGCACGAGGGTTCCTTTTTCTCCACATCCTCACCGACACTTGTTGTTTCTTGTGTTTTTGATTTTAGCCATTCTGACAGGTGTGAGGTGGTATCTCATGGTGGTTTTGATTTGCATTTCGATGATAACTAGTGATGTTGAGTATCTTTTCATGTGTCTGTTGGCTATTCATATGGCTTCTTTGGAGAAATGTCTTTCATGTTTTCTGCCCATTTTCAATTGGATTATTTGTTTTTTTGGTGTTGAGTTGTATCAGTTCTTTTTTTATTATTTTTTTTAATGTTTATTTATTTTCGAGAGAGAGAGAGAGAGAGAGAGAGACAGAGCACGAGTGGGGGAGGGGCAGAGAGAGAGAGGGAGACACAGACTCTGAAGCAGGCTCCAGGCTTTGAGCTGTCAGCACACAGCCTGATGCAGGGCTCGAACTCACGAGCTGTGAGATCATGACTTGAGCCGAAGTCGGACGCTCAACCAACTGAACCACCCAGGCGCCCCAATCAGTTCTTTGTATATTTTAGATACTAACCCTTTATTGGATATGTAATTTGCAAATATCCTCTCCCATCCAGAAGGTTGTCTTTTAGTTGTATTGATTGTTTTCCTTTGCTGGAAAGAAGCTTTTCATTTTGGTGTATCCCAATAGCTTATTTTTGGTTTTGTTTCTTTTGCCACAGGAGACATATTTAGAAACATGTCACTACAGCCACTGTCAGAGAAATTATTGCCTGTTCTCTCTTCTAGGTTTTTATGGTTTCAGGTCTCACATTTAGGTCATTAATCCATTGTGAGTTTATTTTTGTGCATGGTATTGGAAAGTGGTCCAGTTTTACTCTTTTGCATGTAGTTGTCCAGTTTTCCCAATACCATGTATTGAAGAGACTACCCTTTTCCCACTGCAACAACCTTTAATGCTTAAGAAAATCTGGTTATTGATTGTTCTTTCTGTGTTTCATTCTTGCTTTTTATTTCTGCATTTTCATAGGTGATTGAATTCTAGGAACTTCCAGAATGACTGTACAGCTCTAGAGTGTTGATGCCATTAAATTACACATGAGGGAGAGTTTGTGTTCTCGCATAAAATCTAACCCAAAGGCATTTATAAGGGTTCTGAAAAACAAAGAGCCCCATAGGCTATTGTAGTGTGCATGGCCTTTCCTCCCCTTGCAGATTTTCAAAGATACCTCAATTGAAGTTTGTTGTAGATCAAATAACTGGGTAGATAAGATTCTCTTTCTCCCAGAGTGAGAGGTCATTGTCTTCTGTAGAGAATTCAATCAGTAACAACCAGAATTGAAGATTCCTCAAAACTACTCCCCTTTTTCTTTTTGGTTGAATAAATTGTGGTCTTTATAATTCATCCATTTTTACATTGATTCACATCTTCATTGAATCATGCTATACTGTTTTCTGCAACTAGAGGTGGAAATACCGGCCCTTGGGAAGAGAAGGTCGGTGGGGAGGGAAGAGTGTTGAATTTTACCTCCTAAAAATGTAAAGACTTTCTAGAGAAAAGTAATGGAGAATAATGTAGAGATGCTTTGCAACTGAGAAATCAATATTTCTCACTGTTTTCTCTGCTTTCAAACAGTTATTGTCATCATCTATCTTACATATTCATCTGTTTTGCTAAGTAGTCAGGAAGGGATGCATTAACACTGGTATATCAATGTTGTATAAGACGAAAGATGTGTGTTAACTTGTCCTTAATGAGTTCTGAGTCATCTTTCCATGAAAGTTACAAAATCAAACCAAAAAAAATTTGTTGCTTGAAGAGACTTTAGTAATTTCATAATAATTAATAATTTTGTCATTAATATTAATATTTGTTCCAATTCGATCTTATCCAAACATTTCACTTTATTTCATATATGAGCCATACAAGGCTAGTGAAATAGCACTAAAGTCAATTGAAAGTTAGTGGCTAAGTTCAGATCTTCTGAGTCAGTGTCTTCCCTAGTATATGACAATAATATTTCCTCAGATTTTTTTGAGGCTTATTGGAGATGAATTATTGGAGATGACTAGATACTAGTCATCTAAATATATATATATATAAGTATATATATATTTATCTAATCTAAATATATATATCTATATAATCTAGATAATCTATATATATCTATATAATCTATATAATCTATATAATCTATAATCTAAATATATATATAAATATATATAATATAATATATATAAATATATATTTAATATATTTATATATATTTCTAAATATATTTATTTAAAAATAAACATATTTCTATGTTTACCTTGATGTATAACAATAAATATCCTTGAGTTTTAGAATTTGCTCCATTAGGACTGAATTCATTGTCCTGAAATCCATCTGTGAATTAATTCTGTGAGTTGGCATGTTTGTCCAAGTTGGACACTTACTCTGGTTTCTAGAAGAAAAAATCAGGTTGAAAAAGAATTTTGTGAGAGGAAGCTGAAAAATAGGTGATTAGAAAATTCTACATGTACTCTTTCTGTACTGCTTCCTATCATTAAAAATAAGCTTCAAGAATTTTTGTTGAAGAACTGAAGTGAAAATAAATATTTAGAAAAAAAGATTGACCCAATTTTAACCTCTTGTAAGGATACTTATTACAAAGATATAAATTTGGCATTCATCCCAGGCAAAATCTGGAACGGATAGTTAAAGTACTATGAATATTTAAGGAATAATTACTGGGATATCATATGGATTCCCTAAGACATTAAGAAGAAGTCATAACAAACTAAACTTATGTCCCTCTTTCATGGGATTACCCAATTGAATAATCAGGAATATATAGCAATATATATATGACAAGTGCGTAGAGGCATTAGCAAACCAGTTGATACGTTTTCTTGTAAAATTTTAGTGAAAGAGATTGAAAAACGTGGACTAGATTTAAAACAAATAAATTTGAAAAGAGTTGAATCATTTTGTTTAAAAGCTGTTCAACTAAAAAAAAAGTTGTTCAACTCATAATGAGCTAGTAGCTATCATTTATTGAGCACTTACTATGCATGAGTTCTTATACTAAACATATGTGTTATCTCACTTAATATTTAATGTAATATTTAATGTAACCTATGACAGAGATACTCAAATATATAGATGAGAAAACTGCAGGTTAGAAAGTAAATTAACTTTCCCCAAATCACTCAACAAAAGGAGATACCAATATATATACACAAGTTGTTTGACTCCTAGACCATACTCCATACCACTAGATTAATATAATCTTAGTGGAAGAGTCTAGTGTTGACCTTGGCTCTATTTAGTTCAGATGAATTATCCTCCTTGAATGAAATATGAAGGGCATGCCCAAATGATGGAACTGTAATGTCATATAATTTTTAACCTATTGACATGAAATAATGAATCATTTATTTGTATTGCTGGTAGTTTTGCTTAATTTATTCTGTTCATAATATCTTACTGGGCATTTATATTTTGAATGACAGAATCAGAATCTGGAATGATATTGAAAATTGGTATTATTAGGTTGAAGTGAACATGATGAAATTTAATGAAGATAAATGTAAGAACTGGCCCTTGGATCCAAGAAAGCAAGGCAAGAACATCTGAGTGAAGCAGTGTTGAGTGAAGCGATGTGTGTGGCTTAGCGTGGGAGATACTGTGGTTTAAAATGAAAATATGTATTTGGTTTTTGTCCCTGGTACAGGGCTCCTAAAACCCTTCTAAAACTTTTGGAATTTCTAAAGTGGTAAGAGCCATCAAGTTATCTTTTATTATGTTAATGAGGCTTTTTTTTTTTTTTAAAGCTCCTAGGTTACCTAAAGATACTGGCTGTTGCCTGGAGAACCAGCCAAATGATTAGAAGGTCACAACTTTCAATCCTGTCCCCCTGACCTCCAGGGAGGAGAAAGGGGTTGGAGGTTGAATCAATTGACAATGACCAATGATTGAATCAATTATTTCTACGAAATGAAACCTTCCTAAAAAGGACAGGATTTGGAGAGCTTCCAGATTGGTGGACATGTGGAGATTTGGGGAGAGTGGCATGCTGAGAGGGCATGAAGCTCAGGTTATACCCACGTACCTTGCCCAATACATCTCTTCCATTTGGCTGTTCCGGAGTTCATAGGAAACTGGAAATCTAGTAAGTAAAGTATTTCTTTGAGTTCCATGAGTCACTATGGCAAATTAATCCAACCCAGTTAGGGGCCTGTGGGAACCTCTGATTTATAGGCAGTTAGTCAGACGGGTGACATCCTGGACTTTCTATTGATGTCTAAAGTGGGGGCAGTCTTCTGGAACTGAGCCATTAATCTGTAGGATCTTATAATATCTCCAGGTAGATAGTGTCAGAATTCATTACAGTTAACCCTTGAACAGCATAGGGGTTAGGGGCACTGACCCCCACCTGCGCAGTTGAAAATCCATGCATAACTTTTGACTCTCTCTCAAAACTTAACTACTAATAGCCTGCTGTCGACCAGAAGCCTTACCAATAACATGAACAGTCATTTAACACACATTTTGTATATTGTATGCATAATTATATACTGTATTCTTATAATAAGTAAACCAGAGAAAAGAAAATGTTATTAAGAAAATTATAAGGATGAGGGGCGCCTGGATGGTTCAGTTGGCTAAGCTTCTGACTCTCGGTTTCAGTTCAGGTAGTGATCTCATGGTTTGTGGGTTCGAGCCCCGCGTCAGGCTCTGCACTGATGGTACAGAACCTGCTTGGGATTCTCTCTCTCTCCCTTTCTCTCTGCCCCTCCCCTGCTTGCATGTATGTGTGCTCTCTTTCTCTGTCTCTCAAAATAAATAAATAAACTTAAAAAAAAAAAAAAGAAAATCATAAGGATGAGAAAGTACATTTACTTTCTCATAAGGAAGTTCTCATAAGGATGAGAAAGTACATTTACTTGTATTGTATTTATTGAAAAACATCTGCATGCAAGTGGACCCATGCAGTTCAAACCTGTGTTGTTCAAGGGTCAACTGTCATTGGCAAAAGTTAGTTGCTGTTGGTAGTATAAAAAAAACATACATTGGAACATGTGTAAAAATGGCTTTGAGGTTTTGGTTTAGAGTAAGTTCCAAGACAGGTGACACTTTGATGTGGGAGCTCAGAGAACCTCTATGATCACAAAAGTATTGACAGAGTATCAGCAGAACAATTAAGGGGGCAGTGCCAGACTATTTCCCATTGATCAGAACACCCCTGAAATTTTGTTGTATGTTCTAGGCGCCATAAAGCATATGCATATGTGTTCATGTGAGATTGCTAAAGGGGATGAAATCATGTCACAGAGAAAATAAACAGAGAGTGTTAAGGTGGGGACAGTAGCATTATAGAATATCTTTAAATACTAAAAGATTTTCCCAGTGGAATGCAGCCAGAGAATGGTATGCAAAGTATAGAGTTTGGGCCAATATATGATAACTAAAGCAAAGCTTTCGTTTTAACATGGGGAAGATATTAATAGTGTGTTCCACGATGACACGAACTGCCCCATGAGGAAGTGGGTGTTTACCCCTAAAGGCATTGAAACAGATGCAGTACAAGCAAATGTCAGAAATTTGGTAAACAAATACAAATTATCTCATCACTGAGAAAACTCTAAATTATGTAGTAAATCTCTAACTTTGGATAGAGAGGGTAGGGGGTGCCAATAATTTTGCAGGCAATCTCAAAGGCAGCCAGGACAGACCCACTCTTATTGGTATTTCTGTGATGTTCAGCCTACTCAGTTTGCTGGGGGAAAATATTTTGCATACTTAAAACTAGAGCTTTAGAGATATTTGTTCAAAATAACTGTGACTTGCTCTAATGAACAGTTCCTAGACTCTATACAAACTAAGCAAAAACAAAGAAGTTTATCTACTAAACCATACTGAAAATTATGACTGTCTGTCGTATCTCTCCGAGTCCTAATCTCATCCCGTATTATCATCGCTTATTCATTTATTGTTTGTTTGTTAGATAGTTAGATAGTCATATAACCTGTGTATCCATCTACTAAAGTCCACGAAAGTAATATCTTCGTGGTATTTTGAATAAGACAACTGTCGATCTTCAGGGTGGTTTGATTCTCTTCTTCAGGGAGCACACATTATAGCTATGCTTTCCTGGAGCAAAGTATCAAAAAGCGGTTTGTCTGGTGACTTTTTGACTTCTCCTCATCCCCTTCCAGCCACGGTCGTCTCCCTCCTTCCAGACTCTGGGGCTTGAATGTATAATTGCAGCCTGTTGTCTGCAGAGTAATTTTAGCCTAATTTGACTTGTGGCCCAGCAGGATGACAAGAGTGCTGGCTGTCAGGCGGGGTTAGAGGTCAGCCATTACCCCCTGGACTGTGGGCAGCAGCCTTATTAGGGTTCTCTGGAAGATTCTTCTCAGCCTTGGGACGGGTCTGCAGCTGGCTGTGTGTCTCTTCAGATGACTCTGGATGAAAACACGGACTGTTTTCAAGACACAACATCCCAGCATGCAGTTTGGCTCCTTGTTTCCTTATCAAAGATACGACGGTCTTTCTGAAGTGACGGAAGTTATCTTCTTGTACTTGCCATATAAACTTCAAGTGGAATATGTACCTAAGCCAGCATTAAAAATATACATCTATTCTCCTTTATACATTTGAGATTTTAAAATGGTATTTTAAAAGAACATTAAGGCAGTATGCTACATTAGGATGGAAACTGTTGGGTGTTAAATAGAATTACGTGGAGGCAAACAAATGAATTTAAATCCCAGACTGAAAATCCTGTAGATCCAGTAAAGGCTCATAAAATCACAGAGTTAAAAAAAAGAAGAAAAAGAAAAAAAAAAAAACCACATCATATGTCAGTTAACCTAATCCTGTAAGTGATAGAATAATATTGCTTATATATTATAATATTCCGTATATATTCCTTAAATAACATTTCTTATATTTTGTCAAGTCTAGATTGAAATCTGATGGGATGCAAATTCAGATATATTTCTAGAGACAGAATATTTTACTATTGTCAGACTATTCTCCAAACCTGTTTTCAAATATCTGAAATATTTAACATAATTGATCTTCTCTAAATTTTAAGTAGACATACTAATCTGATGCATGGCAATTTCAATGAATAAATCTACTAGAAAATGGAATTGAGAATTTGCTCATCAAATTTGCAGATTTTACTAAACTAGTGACAATTTTAAAGTTCCAGAAACCAGGAATAAAACACAAGATGACCTTGGGAAAATTGTCCAATCTAAAAAAGATAATATTTAGTAAGAGCCAGTATAAAGTGGATGGGGAACAAAAAAGTTTAAACACAAATATAGTGTGTGTGTGCAGACGAACAATCCAAGAAAAATTTTTGTTAATGTAGAAAAAGAGAAGTATGAATAAAGTGCTTTTATGAAATATGTCGGTGTGATATCACGAGTTCTATCAAATCTGTTAGACACCAGGCAGCATTCCTACTGCTCTGTTTTACAAAAGAAGAATATTGTGTTTCGCTGCTATTATTCCATTTCATTATAGTATTCATGCTGGGGAGCTATAGTGCACGTCTTTAGTGAGAGTCTAGGGCAAGATTTTAAACCCTAGAAAGCCAGGATGTCATCAGAGAAAAGCCATTTTAAGATTACCAGACCGAGGTGGAAACATAGAAATCAGGATGTGGTATCCTGAGAAAGCCAACAGGAAGTGAGAGCTGTAAGAAACATAGGCAGGAGGAGGTAGACGGCCATGGCAGGGTCAGAGAGAGGAATTTTGAAAACCAGACTGTTGGACTAGGAGTGTTAGTAGGACGGCTCACAGCAGGTGTATTGGGAAGCCCCAAGTTTAGTTCTCTGCTTGCAGGAGAAGGATTTGAGACACTAGACCATTTAGAGATCTTACTGTATGGCCTCCTTCACTTGACCCTTCTGGTCAATGTTAAAAGAACTACCACCATTTCTGTCATTATAATTAAAGTTTCCCTTATTGAGGGCTTTCTGTGTGCCAGGAGATCACTTGTTCCTTTATTCTATAAATATGTATTGACCTTGAATGTACCTGATATTGTGATAGTTACTAAGATACGATAGTAGGTAAAACAATGTGGTCTTCACTCTCATAGCGAGGGTGAGACAGATATTAATCCTAAAGTGTATATGATCTAAATATAAACATACATGTAATTGAAATGTGAGACATGCTATTAACTATAAAGAAGGACACTAGGAGACCAGGGGCTCTGATTTGATTTGAGAAAGTTCTGCAATGTAAAAGATGAGCAGGAAAGAACCGGAAGAAGAGAGAATGGGCTGGGGGCAGAGAAGTTTCTTGAAGGACACGAGAGCCAGTGAGGTATTGGTGAGAGTCCCACAGAGAGGGCCGGGACAGGGAAAGAAGCCAGTTCACACAGGGCCTAGCAGAGTATTTTTTCTTAAGATAACCCTAGCGACAGTGTGAAGCGTGGGTTGGAATGAATGTACAAACTAGTTAAGGGGCCAGTTACTTGGACCATCATAAGAAAGATAGGGAATAATAATGCTTTCAGTGCTCACAAGCCAGGAGGATCCTCATTTACAGAAGAATAGACAGGGGCGCCTGGGTGGCTCAGTCGGTTGAGCGTCCGACTTCAGCTCAGGTCATGATCTCACAGTCTGTGAATTTGAGCCCCACGTCGGGCTCTGTGCTGACAGCCCAGAGCCTGGAGCCTGCTTCAGATTCTGTGTCTCCCTCTCTCTCTGCCCCTCCCCTGCTCACACTCTGTCTCTCTCTGTCTCAAAAATAAATAAAAACATTTAAAAAAAAAAAAAAGAATAGACAGAGGCTTGGAAAGGTAAAGTCCCAAAGTCACGTGCATACATGAGAGATTAACTCTTTTGTGTTCAGTCTTGCCAGTCACATACTCATTAAAGCAAGAGTCATACAAATGTAGAACTGGAGGGGCGCCTGGGTGGCGCAGTCGGTTAAGCGTCCGACTTCAGCCAGGTCACGATCTCGCGGTCCGTGAGTTTGAGCCCCGCGTCAGGCTCTGGGCTGATGGCTCGGAGCCTGGAGCCTGTTTCCGATTCTGTGTCTCCCTCTCTCTCTGCCCCTCCCCCGTTCATGCTCTGTCTCTCTCTGTCCCAAAAATAAAATAAAAAAAAAAAAAAAAAAAAAAAAAGAACTGGAACAAAAAGACCCTATGTAAATTAACTCATTGGTTTATTCAAATATTTGTTGAGTTGCAGTTCTAGGCATAGGAGATACAGTATTGAAAAAAAAAAGTTCCTCTTCTAATAAAGCTTACATTTTAATGGGGAAAGAAAAAAATGTAAGTAGATGAACAAACTAGCTACCTAAATACCAGCAATATAACGATAACAATAAAACAGGATCCAAGCAGTGATAGAATGGCTTCTGTTGTTGCTGGAAACAAAAAAGTTCTCCTACAACCAAAATAACAAATGGAACGGCAGGCAGTCTCCAAGAAGCCTCTTAATGTTCATTAGTGTAAGTTGGAGAGAAGTATGTTCCCTGTATGGCACAGAGAAGAAACACCCTCATTCATGCTTGCTTGGGGATAAGCAGTACTAACCCACAAAATGCAGGCCGATACTTGTGGCATGACACCTGAGACTTGGGCCTCAGGAGGAGTTTCTTGTTGGCCCATAAAGTAATAAACACTAGAAAGCATACAGTGAGAAGTGTTAGAAACTCCATCCTTACTGTGTGCGGTGGAATCCTCCCGTGGCCGCCATGACCTCCGCTGCTGGGTGTTACACCTCTGGTTATGTCCCACGGGGAAATGCGTTTCACGGTTGTCATTAAGGTTACTAAGTTGTCGACCTTACATGAGGGAGATTGCTGAGCCGGCTGAACCTAACACACGAGCTCTTCAAAACCACAGAGCTTTCTCCTGATGGCAGAAGAGGAAGTCAGAGAGATTCTAAGCGTGAGAGGGATTTGAGAAGGTATTGCTTTCTTGAAGAATGTTGTCTGATGTATAATGTCTCACGTTTGTCCATAATCATTATTAAAAAAAGTATCCGAAATCTATGGTAAGCAGAAAACAGGTACACTACCTTCCTGATACGATAGTTCAGTGTTCTCTTTTTAATGTGCAAACACAAATTTGAGCTGTGAAGACATACTTGTCTGGGTCTTACTTGGCAGTTATTGACTGTGAAACACCAGGGATATGGTAACATTCCCATGTACACTATCAGTGAATGGGTGGTTTTATTTGTTCTAAAAGAACCAATGCAGAGCTATGGATTGTCCAATCAATGGCAAAATTTTGATCAGAAATATATGCATTTAATATTTGGGAAAATTTTTATCAAATGATTGTATCAAAACAAGCGAATTTGGCAATTGCATATTCACCCACTGGTTCACTCTGTGTGTTAGAATTCGGTATATAACACATTTGAGTGGGAAGTCTACATGAAGTACTTTCAAAATCCCTTTCTGTAGGAAGCAGTATCATATTATCAAGAAGTGACACAAACTTGCTACTGATAGAATAAAGTCACTTTCTTTTATTTTTATTATTTTTCTCTAGAGAGAAAGAGAGCATGCGGAGAGAGGGGCAGAGGGAAAGGAAGAGAGAGAATCTTAGGCAGGGTCCACGCCCAGCACAGAGTCTGGCACGGAGCCCAATGTAGAGCTTGATCTCACGACTGTGAGATCATGACTTAAGCCAAAATCAAGAGTGGGATGCTTAACTGACTGAGCCTCCCAGGCGCCCTAAAGTCACATTCTTTTTAAAATTTTTAATGCTTATTTATATTTGAGAGAAAGAACCAGCAGGGGAGGGGCAGAGAGAGAGAGAGAGAGAGACAGAATCTGAAGCAGGCTCCAGGCTTTGAGCTGTCAGCACACAGCCCGGTGCGGGGCTCGAACTCACGAGCCATGAGATCATGACCTGAGTCGAAGGTGGACGCTCAACCGACTGAGCCCCCGGGGCGCCCCTAAAGTCACATTTTTTAACAACACATTAAATGAGCTATGTGTATCTAGGCTTCCCCCCACCCATTCTTTTCTTTTCAGCAGATATCAATTATCCACCAAATATTCATGCTTCTTCTTCCAAACCTGACATTAAGAGACAGCTACTGAGCCAAGGACTACATTTCCCAGCCCTCTTTGTACCCCGACATGATCAGCTGACTTGTTCTCACCTGTAGATAGTGTGGCTTTTCTTGTTCCTTTTCTTCATCAGCCAGCCACAGGCAGAGGATTCTTAGGTCCTAGAGTGAATGGAAGGGTCACAAAATAGAAACAACCCAAGTCCCTGAATCACCACATGGAAGATCCCATTCTGACCAGGAACATGTACAATGCACTATTAGGATGTGAAGCAAATTTCATTGTGTTATGCTAAGAAAAGTGCATGTGTGGCATAAATGGTAATAATTCTGCAAAATTTGAACCCACGTTATAAAGAGAAAATGCAGTAAAAATTATATCCAGTTTGGCATTTTATTTTTAAATGAAAAAAGTATCTCTTTAGTTTGTCATTTTCAAATCACTATTTGGAGTTTTTAACATCATCATTAAAAAAAGTAAGCATTAACTAGATCATTTTTTTAGCTCTAAGTAAAGAATTTCCAAATTCATTAGAGGTTTTATATTTGTTTTGTTGTCATAACACATAGTTAACTCTCAATGTATTTTAGTAAATATTTGGTCTCCCAAACCACACATAACAAGTAATTAAATGAAATTGGTAGTTAACAAGTAATGTTTCTCTTTACACTATTAATTTAAAATAAATCAATAAGCATGCATCACTTAAATGGAAAAAATCAGGAATTTTCTTTAATTATAATGAATATTATGAAATGTTATAAATGAGCTCAATAATAAATCTATAATAATAAACTAACTTAAAATGAAATATTTTGGGGGCACATGGGTGGCTTGGTCAGTTGGTCAGCAACAGAATTCAGCTCAGGTCATGATCTCGTGGCTCATGAGTTTGACCCCACGTTGGGCTCTGTGCTGATAGCTCAGAGCCTGGAGCCTGCTTCAGATTCTGTCTCCGTCTCTTTCTGTCCCTTCCCTGCTCACGCTCTGTCTCTCTCTGGAAAATAAGTAAACATTATAAAAATGAAATATTTTGTTTTCTTATTAAAGGCCACTTCTTTCTCCTTTACCACATGAAAATATGAAATGATTTTTTTTAATTTGAAAAGAATTCACAAGATCATATACAAGATCATACTGTGAAAGAGGCTTAAGAGTCAGAAAAAGTGAGATATGATAGTCTAATAAATTCAAATATATTTTATTAGCCAAGAGTGTCAGTGATAAGAATCAATAATGACAATCGTATACTATTATATGATTTTCCTTTGAGTTTTATTTCCTGATTCGTTTGAGCCTTCCCTGATAGGATAGGTATCTCCTTAACACAATTTGACTTTGATTTCTCTAGGCTCTCTTCTTCATCTCTCCCTCACCTTTCCAAATTTAATGAGCACCTGCTATAGTCAGACACTGTTCTAAGCCCTGGCTTTATCACAGTGAACATGGCCCTTGACCACAAAAAACGTTAGGTCTAGTGGGTAAAACAGACAAATAATAACTAAAGTGGCAAATTTGAATGCACCACAATGTACATATGCTATGATAGAGAGCAAAAAGAACAATAAGGAAATACATACGGCAGGAGCAGCTAACCCAGACTGAGGAGGTCAGAAATTATCCCAGAAGAAACTGTGTCATAGCCCGGGTTCTGACGAAGAGCTGGCCAAGTGCAAAGTTCAGGAAGGAATTTTCCAGACCAGAGCACAGCAGTGGTTGCAGGGGCCCTGTAGAGCCTCAAAGCTGGGCGGGGGGAGGGGAGCAGCAGGATCCAGTTCACACAGGACCTGATAAGCCATGTTAAGAACTTGAGAGTTCACCCTATGGGCAATGGGGAGCTAAGAAAGGATTTTAAGCAGGAGAGTAACATGGTTCATTTTGTGGTGTAGGAAGATTACTGCTGTAAGAAGGTAGGGACTAGTGGAGGTGGGCTGTCTGGTTAACAATGGGGCAGTGGGGGAAGAAACCTAGGGAAGAAATAATGGTGGCCAAACCCAGGTAGTGGCTGTGGATACGGAACAAGTAAACAGATTTAAGAGACACATAGGGGGTGTCAACTCGATTTGGTTTTAGAAAGAAAAGGCAAGAATAGGGGTCTTCTTGAACATATAAACACATATTTTCAGACCGTGTGGGTTTCCACTTACCTCTTGAGGCTGGGCTCTGTTCTCATACTAGCCTCTCATCTGATCTCAAGCTGAGGGGTTCAATCTTGTCTCTGACCAATGTGTAAAGAGAAAAGTCATCAAGACCTTTTGATGCGGCCCCACATCTTTATCTCCCCCTTCAGTCCAGGAGCCAGGAGAACAGCCTAGGTTTGCGTTTTAAATAATTCTATTTGTTGTAGTGTATGACTGTTCCTCATTCTTATTACATATTAGGAGTTTCAAAGTCAGTCATAATACCAGGTCGCCAATCTTGATGCTTCCTGACAGATGAGGGTTTTGTGC
Organism: Panthera uncia; assembly: GCF_023721935.1. Taxonomy (NCBI): domain Eukaryota; kingdom Metazoa; phylum Chordata; class Mammalia; order Carnivora; family Felidae; genus Panthera; species Panthera uncia. The sequence goes on from NW_026057576.1 coordinate 50,089,843, forward strand.
ATATTTTTTCCCTGTTCCTTTTAGACTCTGTGCTCTCCAGTGTTCCATGTAAGAGCAACTACATTTTAATGCAATGACAGCTATGAAAAAATAAAACTATCAGTCATTGTCAAATATTTTATAAATGGAGACAGAGGAGGGGTTCAGTTCTCTGTGTAACAAGGACAGAGGAGAAAGGTCAGTGATATATCATGTGGTATAGGATTTCCCCTTAAGCAATCTTCTGCTAAGACTTGCTCACAGTGTGGAAGCTTTTGTTGGTCAGGGACTCTTAAGATTGCTCCTCATCTTAAGGCTACAAATATTCAAGTCTCTGCTCTGTATGGTATTGGAGACAGGAAAGGATGCATTTCAAGTGGATCTGGGGAAAGAATTAATTTTTGTCATTTATGAAAGCCAGGAACTAATATTCACAGTTGTTTAACTTATGAAAAATTAATTAGATGACTTATAAATTATGTATGTGGGAAAAAGAAAATCTATCAATGGCTGGTTTGAGAATTCAGAAGAGCACTTAAGTTGATAACAAAAGGTATTTTGTGCAGCAGGTCACGTTTGGGGTGGGCTTTTGTTCTTCCTTTGTGCCTGAAAATGGTGAATACTGAATTGTTCTTATGTAATCCCCTGGTAGTGAGGGAACTAACCATTTCAATAGAGTTTATCACTGTGTGCTTGTCTGCTGTTTGGAAGCATAGAAGGCAATTGACAAAAATTGAATAGGAAAGTCAGAGAACTGGAAAGTTTCTAGAAGAACCAGAATGTCTGAATACCGAACCCATGTGCCTAGCAACACCACATGACCTCATAATGAGCCCTTCTCCCAGATCTCTTGAGAAAAAAATAAACACAGTGACGCTAGAAGTCAAAACCACACGTGTAATGTAATAAGTAAACATATCTGATGCCAAAACAAGTTTAGATTTATAGTTAAAAATCTCTTGTAGAGTAATAAAACATATTTCCTTACATAGTATTGTCAACAAGCCCTCTTACTCAACTATAGACGGCAACAGTCAAAACCAGTAATAGACAAGATCCACTTAACTCAAGCTGTAACTAAAACCCATTGTTTCTTATCGCACTTTCTTGAGGCATTGATGAAGACATTTTGCAATGACTTGAACATTCCATCTGCCAGACCAGAAAAGCCCTGATAGCGACGGAATGCCTAGAAGACCACACCCCACACATCCCATTCCCTGTCCTTGGTCACCACTGAACACATACCAACCCCCACTCATGATCACGCCCTCTCTACCTGCCCTTTTGCACATACCCCCCCCCCAAACCTTTCTCTAAAACTCTAGGTGTCCATCTTGTGGGTGGCGAGGTCAGTTGTTAAGTCTTGAGCCTCCTACCTCCCCCAGCTGCTGGCACCCCAAATAAATTTCTCCCTTTCTCTTTTCCAAACCTTCATTTCTTGAATTATTGGCTTCTCTTACAACAAGTTTATCTGAGTTTGTTTGGCAACATTGTTGGCAAACCCAGCCAGGAACTATGCTTTCAATTTGTCTAACCCCCTCGGAATTCCCCAGGACTTGTCCAGCCGTCTCAGGATTCCCCAGGACGGTGCAGTAGGCTACGGCAGCACCAAGGCTTACCTGTTCCTTTCCTCAGCTAGTGGCTATGATAGATCCTTCAGTAACTGTCTGACTTTTATTTTTTTAAGTTTATTTATTTATTTCCAGAGAGAGAGAAAGTGCAAGCAGAGGAGGGGCAGAGAAAGAGGGAGACGGAGAGACTCCCAAGCAGGTTCCTTGCTGTCAGCCCAGAGCCCGATGCAGGGCTTGAACTCATGAAACTGTGAGATCATGACCTGAGCCGAAATCAAGAGTCTGACCCTTAGTCCACTGAGCCACCCCGGTGCCCCAGTAACTGACTTTTAACAGAATATCTACTATTATTGTATTTTTTTCTCTTAATTTTCTCATCCATACCAAGAAACGTAGGCAGTGGCAATATCCATGAATGGATGCAAATTGGAGTGCAGTGACTGTGTTAGAAATGTTCACTGTCACTTTGCAAGATATATTATAAATATGACTATTAATTAAAGTCTTTTTTAAAGTTCTATAAATGTTTTTTGGAACGATGAATGCGGATATAATAACTAATTAAATAAATATAATTTAAATTCAAAATAATTTATTCTAGTTTAAATTCTATAATGAAATGTAAAATGACAAACTGTACCTCAGAAAATAGTAGCTATTCTGGATTAGTGATATATTATCTTCAGTGTTGATCTTGGTAAGTAGGATTAGAATCTTAAGTATAAAGTAAATTATATCCTTTGATTGGCATACTGTAGATGATTACGCGTTAAATGAAAACAAATCACATTCCTGGTGCTGTCTGGGATTTTCTACAGCTATTTTCCTTTACTCTCTTTCTTAATCTTTCTTGAAAAGAGGTTGCTTTCTTTATTCAAAGAAAATAGTTTAATTAGCACGAAGCAACAGTGTCTACTAAAATTGAAGGAAATTAATGAGTTTGGCCTGGAATTCAAAAGATAGCTAAAAAGAAAATACAAATATACCTAAGGGGCAGTCTAATAATCTAATCTAGTTTAGCAATGAGGTGGGCATTTATAATGCCAGCTGAGTTTGGCCTCTTTCATTTTGGGGAGGATTGGCAAGGGTTTCCCTGTATTATATCTTGCTATACGCAACTGATTTTCATGGTGATCTATCCCTTGAGATTTTATCCTAAATGTATGGTTCCACAGAAGAAAAAAATGTGGATAAAAATAGTAATTCCAGCTTTACTGTCAATTCTAATTCACAGTTGCCCACATATTGAAACTAAGTGACTAAAAGGGGTCTCATTATATTCTAGGCGTTTGCAATGTCACATCTAGAGAGATGAGCACACCTGGAGACAAATGACCAGACTACCATAAAACAGAAGCTTAATTATGTTCACTTACATTTTCAAATTATTCCCAACAAATTACCTTGGGTAGGTGACACATCCATCAAGGCAAGACTCTAATTTCATATTCACAGTAATGTGCTCCTGTAAACTGCTCTAATAAGGCTTTAACTGAGTTTTCCTTGTGACCTCACCGAGCTGAAATATTGCAGGCTGTGTATTTTGCAGTATCTCCAATTAATTTCTGACCTTGGTGCTGCCTGGGCACAATGAGGCAAGTGAAGGGTGGAGATCAGATTTAATTTTGAATTTCCTGACTGCTGCTGGTTTGTATCTCAACTTGAACATTACTTAAACATGTTATTTTTGGTCAGTGACTTTTTATGCAGCACCACTGGGCAAATGCAATTAAGTAGGCTAAGTTTTGTTCTCAGCTGTCCTCTGAGTTGTTGTATGGGAACTTGGACTCTCAACAGGAAACACCTGTATGGTAGTTGTATACCAAGCCTTCCCAGGGAATTAATATATAACATTGTTCCTGAGCCTCACAAGCTCTTCCCCAAATAGAAATGCCCAGCTGTATTTGAGGGCTGTATTTTTAATTACTTGTGAAAATCCAACCTCTTGGCTTAGAAGTGAACCTCGCTGCAAAGGTCTATCAGACTTAGCTGCATCAATGGTCAGCCACAGATTTCATTTATTTCATCGCTCAATTTTAGAGTATTTTTACTCAACCAACTTCTATTGAATATCCACCCTGTATAAGGATTTTGGAGGGGTACAAAGAAATCAGCTGCAGATCTCTCAACAGAGATAAACAAGAAAAGTACTATTTTCTTGAGTGGAACGCTTTCTTGGAGTTCCTTTTTGGAGACAACCAGCAGATATTTAGATAGGCTGTTTGCTTTGTGAAAAATAAGTTGAAAGCATGCCGCTGTAACCTTCTATAACCTGTTTTGGGCAGTGTATAGATTAAACATAATTAAAACACTCAGTAAAAAGGTCTAGAAAGGAAGGGTAAACATAACAAAACTACCCTTTGCATGTCACAGCTGCCCTCCTGATGAAGTTGGAGAACTCCTCCGAAACAAAAAGCTAAGAAAGCATTGAAAACAAAAGTGGTAACTCAAGTTGAACATGAGGCTGCAGTTATCCTGGTAAAATTTGCTGATTTACCTCACTCAGAGGTTTGGGTTTCAATAGCTTAGTGGTCTCAGACAATAGGCCTTGCGCCTAAGCAAGACGAGAGAAATTCCAGCACGAAGCTGAAGACCTTAAAGAGAAGTACCCTTAGTGAAAGGACCAGAAAGCTCATCCACTGCAATAGGGAAATAGCAGGCAGGGGCATTTATCAGGGTTGGTCTCAGCACGGGATAGGAGGAAAAAAAAAATGTTCCTCAAGAACGTGCAATCACAGATTGCCCTCGTTTGAGTTTAGTTTTTTAATTTACTACAGCAGAGATATCTAGATAACATCAAGCTAAGAAATTAAAGTGTGGAGAATAATAGAAGCAAACACAATTCTGGTCGATGGTGACACACGTTCCACCTAGACCTCCCAGCATCCCCAAAGGTAAAGCATCAACTTATTTAAAAAATTAGCATTCATATCCAAAATATACAAAGAGCCACTAAAACTCAATAATAAGAACACAACCAACGCAGCTGAAAAAATGGATAAAAGATCTGAACAGTCACTTCACCAAAGAAACTATACAGATGGCAAATAAGCTATGAAGAAATGTTCAATATTAGATGTCATTATAAGATTAAAATGACTAAGTTCAAACGACTACGATGAGATACCACTACATACCTTTTAGATTGGCAAAAATCCAAACCCTAACAGCGCCGAATGCTAACGGGGGTGTGGAGCAACAGGGCCTCTCATTCATTGTTGGCAGGAAAGAAACCCGGCACACTGGGGGACGGTTTGGCCATTTCTTACGAAACCACACTTAAAAAACTTACCCTGTGATTGAGCAATTCTAAGTATTTAACCAAACGAGTCGAAAACTTACACGCTCACATAAAAGCATCCACATGGATGTTTGGGGTAGGTTTATTCACAATTGCCCAAACTGGGGGGCAACTAAGGATGGCTAAACTGTGATGCACTCGTACAGCAGGGTATGATTCAGCCATAAAAAGAAATGAGTTATCAGGCTGTGAAAAGACTTGGAGGTATCTTAAAAGCACACTGTAAGTGAAAGAAGCCAGTCTGAAAAGGTTACACACTGTATGACTCCAACTGTATGGCATTCTGGGAAAGACAAAAGTATAGCGACAGCAAAAAGATTCGTGGTTGTCAGAGATTCAGGGAAGAGAGGAAGAGAGAGATGAACAGGTGGAGCGCAGAAGATTTTTAGGGCAACGAAACTATTCTGTGTAATACTATAATGGCAGATTCATGAAATTATACATTTTTCAAAATTCATAGAACTGCATAGCACAAAGAGTGAACCCGAAAGTAAACTCTAGATTTTAATCGACAATAAGTTATCAACATCTTTTATCAATTAAAATAAATGCAGTACACTAACATGTTAGTAATAATGGAAACTCTGGGGTGGGGGGTGTTATATATAAGATTCTCTGTACTTAATGTTCATTTTTTGTAGAAGTCTAACACTCTAAAGAATAAAGTCAACTAATTCAAATGTTTAAAAATTAGTAAATAAATATTCTAGAAAAAAATGTTATAATTGAAATTAAAGACTTAGTGAGAACATTAGACTTCCACTTTCAGCCCACATGGAATGACAGGGACCAATATTTACCCTCCCACCTGAACCAACTAAAAACATGAACAAAATATAGGAAAGGATGGTTTTCAAGACATGAGATATCAGATATCAAGGGACAGTGATATCCATGAGAAAAGAAACAAGTAAGGTCAGCCTTATGATTTCCTGAGCTTACCGTTTTGAGAGAGTTTCCCGGACAAGGTGTAGAAAAGGGGAACCCATGTAGAACCTGGCAGCCTCCTTGAGCTGAGGAGATAGAACCGATCATCCCAAGACAGCAGGGGAGCTGGACAATCCAGTGCTGATTACCTGAAAGGAGAGAGTTACACAGCTAGAGAACTCTGGAGATCTGCAGGGGGTTGTATTCAGCAGAATTCTGGCCGACCAACGCATGTGGGAAAAGTACTAGATGCTAGAGCTGTTGAGCCAACCAGAAGGATTAGAAGTAATAGTGCCTGATGCTCACAAAGGACCGAGAATGGTGTCCAGAAGACTGGAAAATCTCACAGGGCATTTGTTAAAGTATAGAGAAGGGTCTTGCACCAGTCGTACGGGATGAATAGCTCTAGATGGAGCGAGCACCTCTCCAGTTCTACCCAACAAATCCTTAACGTGAGACCAAAACAATGAAGCTGTTTCTAAGTAACCTAAATGCATCCCAGATAGAACTCAAGAATATTTGTAGGAATACAAAATATCCAGCATTCAAAAAACCGAATTCAAAGCACCTTGAATCAAATAAAAACTTATCAGGCATGCAAACACACAGGAGAATTTGATTCATAATGAGGAGATAAATCATTCAGGTGAAATTAACCCAGTACTGACACTGTTGTTAGACTTAGTATACCAGAATTTTAAAACAATTATTATAGCTGCATCCCAATATTCAAAAAGTTAAATAGAGACATAAAGGGACCTAAATCAAACTTCCGGAGATGAAACATACAGCAAAAAATACACAGGGAGGGATTAATAGTGGTTAGGTATCACAAAAGAAAATGATGAGCTAACTTGAAGACATAACAACATAAACTATCCAAAGTGAAACCCAGAGAGAAGAGAGAATTTAAACAAAGAAACAAATAAAACAATGAGCAGATCCTCACTGAGCTGGGGACAGCTTCAAGTGGTTTAATGTACATAGAATTGGAATCCCTTAAGAAGAGGAAAGAGTGGGAGACAGAACAAATATTTGAAGAAATAATGGCCAATCTTTCCTAAACTTCATTATAATTGTAAAGCCACAGATTCAAGGAACTCAATAAACCTCAGGAATAGGAAACATAAGGAAGACACCAGTGCACATCATAATAAAATTACTCAAAGTCAGTCATAAAGAAAGATCTTAAAAGTAGGCAGAGAGAAAAAACAGATTACATGTTGGGGCACCTGGGTGGCTCAGTTGGTTGAGCATCAGACTTCAGCTCAGGACATGATCTCAAGGTTCGTGAGTTCCAGCCCCCCATCGGGCTCACTGCTATCAGCCTGTCAGCGTGGAGCCCACTTCGGACCCTTTGTCCCTCTCTCTCTGCCCCTCCCCTGCTTGCGCTCTCCCAAAATAAATAAGTATAAAAAAAAAAAACAACAACACACATTACATGTTGATCAGCAGAGATATAACCATGAGAGGTTACAGTCAGAAACAACGCAAATGAGAAAACAGTGGAGCAATATGTTTAAAGTACTGAAAGGAAAAAAAAAACAAACAAACCTGTGAGCTTAGAATTCTGTGTGTTCCAAGACCCTCCCAGTGGATGCCTGAAACCACGGAGAGTAATGAACACCATATCCATGTTTTTTTTTTTTTTCCTATACGTACATACCTATGATAAAGTTCAATTTATAAATTAGGCATGAGAGATTTAACAGTAGCTAATAATAAAATAGAAAAATTATGACCATTTACTTAACAAAATTTACGTGAATGTGGTCTCTCTCCCTCTCAAAATATCTCATTGTACTGCACTCACCCTTCTTGTCTTGGTGTGAGATGATAAAATGAGGTGTGGTGCAGTGATGCAGGCACTGTGATGGAGTTGGGCTACCATTGACCCGACGATTCATCAGAAGAAGGATCATCTACTTCTGGACTGTGGTTGATCGCCATAAGGAAATGCAAAAGCCAAACTTCAGATAAGGGGAGTTACTGTACTCTGTGAGATTTCTCTCGTCATCTCTGAGAACCTGCATTTTCACCAGGATGCATTTAAACGTGGCTTTGTTTTTGTTTGACCTGCTTGGCACTCAGTGTTCACAGTTGGAATACTCCTATCTTTTGAAAAATCTTAAAAATTGGGGTGCCTGGGTGGCTCAGTCGGTAAAGCATCCAACTCTGGATTTTGGCTCAGGTCATGATCTCACTGTTCGTGAGTTCGAGCCCTTGCATCGGGCTCCAGGCTGGCAGTGTAGAGCCTGCTTGGGATTCTCTTTCTCCCTCTCTCTGCCCCTCCCCAGCTCTCTCTCTCTCCTTCTCTAAGTAATCAATTTTGAAAAAAATTTTAAAAATAAACAAAAATTTATTTTAAATAATTACCTACTCGTTTTCTAAATATTGCTTTTCTGCCATTTCCTCTATTCTCTTTTTTGGAGTCCCTGTGAGTCCTCTCAAACTATTTTCTATCACTATTAACGGCTCTTTCTATTTTAAATCTCTTTATCCCTCTGCAGTGTTCTAGCAGAATACCTCACTATTTTCTCCCTGTCCAGTAATTGTCTCTATTTTTGGGTCCAGTGTAGATATTTTGTATTTCTTTGTTTGTTTGATTTATTGTCAATTACTGTATTACTTGAGGTATTTTTACTTCACTGTTTGCTTTTTCTGTGTTCTTTGTTCATATGTTATGTTTTATATTTTTGTTTTGTTATGCCTTCTTACATCTCTTTGAGAACTCAACACATACATATTTTAGGTTAACTTTCATATTGGTTTATTGTATTTTCATTTTATTAGATTGATTTCATCTCGTGGCTGTCGTTCCAAAATTGGTGTTCTTCATGAATCTTGGAAACTTGGTTTCCAGGTTCATCTGCACTGGAAGTCTGACATCATCCGTAGTGTGTCTTAGGGCCTCTATCCCACAGAAATTCCGTAAATAATGCAAATCCAGATATCAGGTTCAAGGGTGGCATAGACTCTGCCCTGATTTCTAGGATCTGTTTACTTCCTCCTATCCCCCTAGTGATGAAGTTTTACAAAAGCTCTAATCATCTGTTCACTAAGTGGTGGACGCCCCTGTTCTGAGCTTGTATTCCTGGCACGGAGAGCCCCATTGCAGCTCCTGGTTTTAGTTTTTGCTTCGTCCCATCTCCCATATTGCTCTTAGCTTTTATGACCCGCTAGAGCCCAAACTGCCATCCGTTCCCACTTGCTTCCAGACAGCAAACCCCACCTACTGCTTTGAATTTCTTTTCCATTTTTCATCAAAAAGATGTATTTCTTGTCTGTGAGAGTGGTTTTTACATTCCAGTTTCTATTATTTTGCTTCAGTTAAAATTCGTATGGGAGATGGGTATGAACTTGGCACATGTGGGCTTAATACTGTTCATTATACGATAAGGTGGAGAGGGCAGATATGTTTAATTAAACTCTTTTGTTTTCTCGATGTCGCGGTTGCTGTTACTTAGGCCCTTGCCTAGTGGCCCCTGGGTAGGCAAGGAAATGGAGTTTGGTTCAATTTCTCTATATAACAAAAATTGCACAGTCGAGTTACTTTTGAACTATAATTTATTGTATACACCCGATATATTCAAATATTTGTTTACTGATTTCAATGACATTCTATTTTGTTTTCCTTATTGGAAACCTGGACTTAATATTTCATGTTCTCCCACAAAGACCAGATGTTCTCAATGTAACGTTCAGGGAGCAGGACCAAAATATGCTCTGAATATACTTTGAAACCTCGTTGTAAAAGATTAATGATCTCTCATTCAACAGGTTCTTTTTTATTTTTTTTCAGCCTTCCTTTAAATGTTCACGTGACCGATAGCTTATCCATGTGTATTGTACATTACAAATGAACTTGTCAGAAAAGGAATTATATACGTCCGGGAACCAGAGATAACTTAACCTCAGGACCCATTTCCCAGGCCCCACCCATGGATAATGTGCAAAGTGTTCTTTCCTTAGGAAGAAAAAGTTTTCTCTACTGTAGACAATATTGTTAGGTAAGTTGGTACCAGAATAATACGGATTTTACGTATTTTAAGGTTTACTTTGTTTTTTTGCTGAGAGGAATATGCAGCTGCAATAAATGTGATGTGAGAGCTTGTGAGAATAACAGTTTCAGGACACAGCTGTAATGGAAATCTGAGGAAGCTGGTTTGGATTGCTCCCCAAAGGGGGCTGAATGGAGAAATGGTTGGTAAATATTTATTACACTAGGCAGAAGCAAACATCTTCCACCCAGAGCAACTTCACATAGACTATTTTAAAACATCTCCTGTTTCTCTGAGGTTGACAGTTAACATTTTGCATAGCATGTAAGCCATCTTCCCTTTAAACAAAAATTTAAACTGTTAAACAGCTGTCATTATTGCACAGAATTTTTAGCAACAAAACCATAGAAAAAAGTATTTCACATGGGAATAAAATAAGAGAGACAAAATTAGCCCAAACTGAGATTAAATAAATTAGGAGACTGTCTCTCATTCAATGAGCCCAAACTGTAGGTGCTTATTAAAAGAAGAAATGAGGACATTCAGAAAATGTCCACCACTCTCCACATGCCGTGTTAGTCAGAGAGAGAGTTAGTAAACCAGGGGTTAAAGGAATCAGAGAAAGCCTGGATGCTCCATAGTTTCTGAAAAAGAGGCTCAAAACTATTTTTGTATCTCACATTTATACAATGTAGAAAAGAACCAATTATCCATATCAGTTTCCAGAGAGACGGGGGGGGGGGGGGGGTAGGCAATTGGAGATGAAGGGCAGACTATCCCTCACTCTCTTCTCCCATCTAATGCCACCAGGTGCCATCAGATGGAAACACAATGGTACCAAAACAGAGTCTATATGCACCGTGTCCCATGGGCTGCCCTCACCCACACTGAGCAGTAAGCAAATGCAAAACCCTGTACTGACAAATTGAATGCTCCAAAGTCATTCTGTGAAACCAGACAAGAGAAAGATGTCCCAGCCTGGGGCATCTGAAATATGTTTACAGGAAGATGAAGACAGAACAGGTCAAGACACAAACTGTGTGGGTCCTCACTGGTGCCAAAGGCAGGGACCTGTGGTATCCCAGGTCCTAAGATGCCAAAATCCAAAGAGGATTTGCCCCGGAAAGCAATAGGTCCATTTTATGACTATTCATGTGCACCAACCACAAACAAAAATATAGGAGGAAAAATATCTAACAGACTTTTTTGGGGCATGGGAAGTGCGTTATATTGTTTAAATTGGGAACAGATGAAAATCCATGTGTTCTTCTGCCTAAATGGGAAAGGTTTCAAAATAAACTTGGTAACTCAAAAATAAAGATTCTTAACATTAGACACGAAATAACTCAGATAACAAATGAATAAGCTTCTCATAAAGATTTTAAAAAATTATCAGCATTTATGACCGGTGGTGTGAAACTTTTGTTTGTTCTGAATGAATGGCTACTTAGGAGACAGCTACAAAAAGTGTCCACCAAAACCTCACAGATGTTGAAAATAAATCTTGAAAATAAGTATGAAATAACTATGAAGGTTTAGATTCTATTAATTAGAAAGTTGGTAGTCTTATTTTAATAGCTAAGGATGCTGTGTGTGTTAAAGAACGGTACTAAAATCTTTTTTTTTTTTAATTTTTTTTTAACGTTTATTTATTTTTGAGACAGAGAGAGACAGAGCATGAACAGGTGAGGAGCAGAGAGAGAGGGAGACACAGAATCTGAAACAGGCTCCAGGCTCTGAGCTGTCAGCACAGAGCCTGACGTGGGGCTCGAACTCACGGACCGTGAGATCATGACCTGAGCCGAAGTCGGACGCTTAACCGACCGAGCCACCCAGGCGCCTCCTAAAATCTTTTTAATAAGGATCTTTAACTATCTGTAATTTACCATGTTTAGCTGATTGCTTCTTTCTCCTTTTTGAAGGTCTACCTGCTCAAGGCACTAAGAGGGAATATAGTGTCATGGTCAAAACACAGGTTCTATAACAAAATCACTGCGGCGTGATCTTTAGCAAGTTACTCAACCTCTTTATACTTCATTTTCCCATCCATCAGATGAGGATGACAATATTTATTTCAAGGAGTTGTTGTAAATATTCAAAGTTTATTATACTTAAAATACACTTAAGCTGACGGACATATATATAAACTTTAAATAAGTAAGAACTACAAAGATAATTGGATTTTACCTTCTTATATAGCTTCTTAGTTTTAATTTTTTTTAATGTTTATTTTATTTCTGAGGGAGAGAGAGACAGAGAGAGACAGGCACAAGCTGGGGAGGGGCAGAGAGAGAGGGAGATACAGAATCCAAAGCAGGCTCCAGGCTCCCAGCTGTCAGCACAGAGCCTGACGCGGGGCTCAAACCCATAAACCATGAGATCATGACCCGAGCCGAAGTCGGATGCTTAACCAACTGAGCCACCCAGGCGCCCCTGGCTTCTTAGTTTTTATGAACATTTTTATGTTCACTATTAACTGCAATATTCTTGTGAAATTTCCATCGTTGACCCTATTTTTCAAATTTGGGAATGAAGCAGAAGAGATTACTCAAGGCCACTCAGCCAAATAGAGCAAAATTTGGAAGCAAAGTCCAGGTCCCATGGCTCCTGCTCTAGGATGCAACTCACTGTGTCCCATTGTCTCTTGACAATTGAGTTGTTTTGTTTGTTTGTAATGTTTATTTTTTTCTATTTCTGAGGAAGAGAGAGTGGCAGAGAGAGGGGGCAGAGGTTCTGAGGCAGGCTCTGTGCTGACAGCAGAGAACCTGATGTGGGGTTCGAACTCAAGAACTGTGAGAACATGACCTGAGCTTAACTGGCTGAGCCACCCAGGTGCTGGGCAGTTGAGTTTTAACTAAGTCATATGCGCGTGTGCGTGCACACACAGACACGCGTGCACACACAGACACATCCACACACACATACATCATGTGTGTGCATGATGTGAGACACAATTTAGGCTATGCAAGGAAAATAAGCTCACTAAAAATATATTTTAGAGAAGTGGTTATTTAAACATGGATAGCGACGTAAACATAGCACAATGAGGAGGCAATTAGTCAGAAGGAGTCCACCAGCAGGTTTCATTTTATTTCTCAGTGTATTGAGCACAGTGTCAGTCAGTGGCTGAGAAAGCAATCCAGCCGCCAGTCTGTGCTCACAGGATCCTGGAAATCTTCCCTAGGGTGCCCAGGACCCTGCTGTGGGGCAAACAGAGCCACAGACCCTGACACCCACCAGGGGAAGGGAAGGCAGTGACTGTCCATAATTAAATCATCTGTAACCCTTTATTTTGTTTTGGTTCTCAGAAACAAATCAAGGACACCATAAACAGAATATAAATTGCCCTTTGTAGTCCTGCCCTCTGGCATAATTAGCAGATGCCTGATCATAATGCAAGCCAGGGCAGGGAAAATCTATTTACATAATGAATTATGCTATTTCCATGTTATCTGGAAACTGCTTCTTCAAGTTCCTATGTTCCTTTTCTTAGGATGCCTTGGAAAGGGGTGTTTTGCCATGTTAATTCCCAGCCTAAAATCCTGGGATCCGGAGTTCTCAAAATGTAAAGGAACACTTAAAATTATCAACAAATGAAATGGAAATGTAGTTCTCAAGATTTCTGAAAGGATTGCTAAGAATCCTAGAGGATTCTTTTTTTTTTGTTTTACAATCATGAAACACTGACCACATGAATGGGGAAAATGTCACTTTCATATTTAATGGCAATTTTGAGGAAACAAATGTTTTTTAAACAAGGTATACAGAGGTGGGGAGAGGGAGAGGGAGAAGGAGAGAGAGAGAGAAAGAGAGAGAGAGAGAGAGAGACTTTAAATTGGAAATGTTGGGAATCTTTCCCTAGTAGACAAAGTGAGGTCATTTTCAGATGGAAGATAAAAAGGGATGAAGTTTGAAACAGGGATGATAAAGGAGGAAGGACTAGGGAATATATTCTTTGGGTGTTCTCTAGACTTACCAAGGTCTAAAAAGTAATGTTTCAATGCAATTTGGATTTAGAAAAGACACATGCTAAATTTTGCTTGGCTATCCATCTTCTCTTGCTTCATATGCCAAAGTATGCTTCACTTAAAAAGATGGAAGAAGGGGCGCCTGGGTGGCTCAGTTGGTTGAGCGGCCGACTTCGGCTCAGGTCATGATCTCGCGGTCAGTGAGTTCGAGCCCCGCATCGGGCTCTGTGCTGACGGCTCAGAGCCTGGAGCCTGTTTCGGATTCTGTGTCTCCCTCTCTCTGACCCTCCCCCGTTCATGCTCTGTCTCTCTCTGTCTCAAAAATAAATAAACGTTAAAAAAAAAATTAAAAAAAAAAAGATGGAAGAAATCTAGCAGGTATTTTGTAGGATTTCTTTGCAATCAAAATGTTCAGGGACGCCTGGGTGGCTTCAGTCAGTTAAACATCCGACTTCTGCTCAGGTCATGATTTTGCAGCTCCTGAGTTCAAGCCCCATGTCAGCTCTGTGCTGTAGCTCAGGGCCTGGAGCCTGCTTCGGATTCTGTGTCTCCCTCTCTCTCTCCCACCCCCCTGTTTGTACTCTGTTTCTCTTTCTCTCAGAAACAAATAAACATTGGGGGCACCTGGATGGCTCAGTCAGTTAAGCATCCGACTCCGGCTCAGGTCATGATCTCGCTGTTTGTGAGTTCGAGCCCTGTGTTGGGCTCTGTGCTGACAGCCCAGAGCCTGGAGCCTGCTTCAGATTCTGTGTCTCCCTCTCTCTCTGCCCCTCCCCCACTCATGCTCTGTCTCTCTTTGTCTTTCAATAACAAATAAATGTTAAAAGAATTTTTGTAAATAAATAAATTAATTAATTAATTAACATTAAAATAAATTTTAAAAAAGTGTTCAGAAGCAAAATACAAATCCACCTGTAAACTGGCAATCTGCCAATTAGTGGAAAATTTATAAGCAAATTTAGCCATACATAAATTAGTAAAATTTAAAGTAGAATATATGAAAGCAAGGAATATAAAACCAGTAATTTAAAAAAGTAGTAGATATGCAGAGATGATCATAGACCTGGTGGTACTAGTGAAATATCAAGAGTACGATTTGTGCCCATGTTCAATGTTGTTTACAGTGTGATTAACTAATTTTTAAACACTCTAGGAAAATTTCTTCTAAAATTTAATAAAATTGATAATTTTATAGAAAAGTACTTCTGACTCAAATAGTCCAGTTGAGAGAAAGCCTAAAGAGACCAGCTGACATAGAATAAAAGAGAAAGTAATTAAAAAGTTCCAGACTTTGATGGTGTCATGGAAGGCTTGATTCATCCTCCAGAGCAGATTGTAAAAATCATATCATGTCAATGCTCTTTAATTATTCCAATGCAGGGAAAAACAGGTAACACTTTTACGTTTATTTTATAAAATGAGTAAAAGATTTTTTTCCCCTAAAACTTGCTAGATTCCACCAAAAAAAGAAAAGTGTAGAGCAGTCTCACCTAGTAATATCCGTAGAGAAATCTTAGATGAATTACTCACAAATAGAATTCAGCAAAGTATTAAAAAAACTATACGTGCTGACCAAGTAAGATTTATTCTAGGAATTGAAGAATGATTAAATATGGGAAATCCATTAATAAAATTGAATGTTGTTGAGTTAAAATGATAAAGAAATTTTGTTTAGAGTTTATTTATCTATTTTGAGAGAGAGAGAGAGAAAATGAGTTTGGGGGGGGGGGGGAGAGAGAGAGAGAGAGAGAGAGAGATTGAGAGAGAGAGAATCCCAAGCAGGCTCCACACTGTCAGTGCAGAGCCCAAACTTGACATCACAAACATGTGATCATGACCTGAACTGAAGTTGGATGCTTAACTGACTAAGCCACTCAGGTGCCCCTAAAGTTTTAAAAATCTTATGGGCATTTCTGTTCTTCATACATGCAAGAAAGGCATTTGACAAAATTTAACACATGCTTTAAAAAAAAAATAAAGCACTCAACAAAGTAAGCATTGATAGATAAGCCCTTAATATGGCCATATTAATATGGACTGAGTTATCTATGCATCTCAGTACTACACACATTTATTTAAAAATAAAGAGAAAGTATTACATACATTTAAAACAAAAAACGGTATGTTTTCAATACTATAAAAAGACGTTTGGAAACAAATCTTTAAGATCTTTTAAAATTGGAGTGCCCAGGTGATGAGACGGAGCCTAGAGTGAAACAGACTCCAGGGGAACTGATGTGACATCAGTAGAGCCTGGAGACATTCACCAGAGTGAGTCCTAAAAGGTAAGTCCATAATGAGTGAAAGGCAGTCAGCGGGTACCCTCTGCGACTTGCAACTCTTTAGAACAGTGTGGTGGAGATTCTTTTGGGTTTTTTCCCCCAAGTTTGCCTCCTCTACCCCGCTTAAAACTTTCTTCCCCTTTTCCTTTGCTGTGATTTACCCATTACTCTGACACTTTTGTCTTTCTGAAACGCTTTTAAAAATTACAGCTGTTTGTCAGTAACTTCTCATATCACAATTTCATTTTGCAATGAGGAATTATACATGTTTTGAGATTTCGAAAGTGAAAGGAAAATGCTCTCATAACTATGTCTCAATTTCACACATAGGGTGGGGTAAATGACCAGCAAAGGTGTTGTTAATTTTACATCAGAATGTATTCTATCTGTCATGATTGTGTAATCACCTACAGTTCGTTATATCACTTTTCTAGCCTCTTTTGAACAGACATACAGAGAAATGATGGACATTTCCTCTGACTAAAAAGACTTGGAATATTCTTTCCCTTTAGTAGGCAGAAAGGCAAACTGAATAAACATAGGAACAATCTCTGCAACATCTTATCAGGTTGACAGTTTGAGTTGACCATACAAGCAGCGCACTAAATGGTACATTCCCTGAGTGTGGGTGCCATGTTCCGTTTAGGCACCGCCATGTCCTTAAGGCTTGGCGCTATGCCTGTTGAGTTAATGTTGAGTTAGTTGTTGAGTTGAGTTAGTGTTGAGTTAATGATGTTGGATGATTGAATGAGTGCCATCCTGATGACTGTTACTGATTTTGCTGCCCACTTTGATAACCTAAATATGCCCCACTTGCCACAGTGATAGTCACAGAACATCACCTTCTTTGCAGAAAAACAGCTTTCCTCAGTCAAGGCTAAATAAGTAACAGAGACTGACTATAAAAACCTCCTATTTGGGTTAGAATGAACCTCACCAAGGCCATGTGACCCAGCCATGTAAAAGCTAGGAGCCGGACAAGAGGTTTCCATTCTGAAGAAGCAAATCAGCAAGAGTTAAAGAAAACTTCGAGAGGCTCCTG
Source organism: Panthera uncia (assembly GCF_023721935.1). Lineage (NCBI taxonomy): Eukaryota > Metazoa > Chordata > Mammalia > Carnivora > Felidae > Panthera > Panthera uncia. Next base: position 50,106,917 of record NW_026057576.1, read on the forward strand.
GATGGCTCAGTCAGTTGAGTGTCTGACTCTTGGTTTCTGCTCAGGTCATCATCTCATGGCTCATGGGATCGAGCCCCTGTCTGACTCTGCTTGGAATTCTCTCCCTCTCTCTTCCCCTCCCCCGTGCGTGCATGCTCTCTCTCTCTCTCTCTCTCTCTCTCTCTCTCTCTCAATATAAATAAATAAACTTAAAAAAAAGACTTTGAATTAACACATTCAAAAAATAGTAATCAAAAGATGAATATCACCAGAAAATTGCAAGCTTTTTTAAACAAGTCAAAGGACATGGAGGTAAAATGATGTTTCTGATTAGATTCACTCACCTAAAATCTTTCATCTTTCTTACTGGTCTGATGCTCACAGGCATAAGGTCACTGTGAGATTAGTGATAAAATACACAGGTTTATAGAGTTCATAACACAGCTGACTCGGATAGGTTTCACATGTCCAATGTGTGGCCCGGAGGCAGGGGTGTTTATTTCAATCTGTAACAAACATGGCAAATGATGTGTCACCCTGACATCATCACTGCTGGTCACTGGAAATGCTGGCTGAACATCATCCCAGAACCCAATTCCCATTTGGTCCCCTGCCAAACTGTTTGAATAAATCCAGACAAGTTTACAATTTTTGCTTTGTCTGAAAAAGATCTCTTTTGCTTGGCAGTCTAAATACACTTCAGAACGTTTGAGGGTAGGTTGTCACTTTTTATACCTAAAAAAGGACTTTCAAAGCTCTTTTTTTTCCTTTTCTTTAATGTTTATTTATTTTGAGAGAGAGACAGAGAGAAAGCAGACAAGAACAAGTGGGGGAGGGGTAGAGAGAGAGAGAGAGAGAGAGAGAATCCCAAGCAGGCTCCACACTGTCAGCACAGAGCTGACAACCAACGCGGGGCTGGATATCATGAACCCTGAAATCATGACATGAGCTGAAATCAAGAGTTGGATGCTTCACCAACTAAGCCACCCCAGCACCAGTCGAATCTCTTAAAAACATCTTTATTGAAATATAATTCACACACCATTCAATTCACCCATGGCTTTTACTATATTCACAGTTATTCAATCATGACCGCAATTAATTTTAGAACATTGGCATTAACCTGAAAAGAAACTCCCCACTCCTGACCCATCCATCACCTTCCCCATCTTCCTATCCTCCCCAGTCCTAGGAAAATATTGATTCCCCTTCTCTCCTCTGAGGCTTGTTTTTTTTGTTGCTATTTGTTTGTTTGTTTAGTGATATGCTAGACTATTTTAGAGAAGTTTTTTCCCCCTGAAGTATGAAACCTTTGGTGTCTAAGTGGGCATCGCCTTGGGCATACAGTTACCCATGTATCAGCAGAGCTCTCTTGGAAATCTTTCCTGATCACTCTTTTAAAATTTCTACCTCATTTGCTATTACACCCACCTATTAGGCTCTACTAATTACGAGCTGTTTTTGACAATGCCCTGGGACATAAGTTGCTCTGTAGTCTAAACCAATGAAATTCAGGCGGGAGTACTTTTTGAGGTCAGTCTTTGTCATTGTTCTGACCTCAGGAGGGTACTTCTTGATGTCTCTCTGTTTGTCTTTAGTGAAGGAACTATTCTATGTTTATATTTTCACTCCCCATTAAGAGGGCCTATTGCTTTCAAGAACACCCTTCTGCTTGAATTTCACCCAATGAAATAAAGACAATTCCTTGGGGGAAAGCTTCAGAGGTCTCTTTTCTTACTGACTCTCTCTCCATCTGGGCAAAATTTCTCGATCCTACTCCAGGGCTGGTTGGAGTGGTTAGTGTCAGGTCCTCTGGTCTCAGGGCCCCACTGTGATGGTGTGGAATTTCTGTCCTCTGTTTGAGATGATGTCAGAGTAATAGGAACCCCAGTGGTCCTGCCAGCCACGGCCTGGACTAGAACCTCTATACTTTGAGTCGGGGCTGGGTGGAGGAAGGCAGCCTCCCACCTCTCTGTAACACACACCTGGAATTTGTCCTTGTCAACTTAAAGTAGGAAGGGATGAAAAATGCTGATAGCCTGATCCTCTCAATAAAATGCAGTAACCCTTGACTGGAAGCCGAGGGGAGAGGGCACCCATATTCTTGGCCATATTCACCTGGATTGGCAATTCTATCAGGGTGTGGGGAGGGAGAGAGGGGTCGTGGCCCAAATGCCGCGGACTCTCACTGTTCTTAGTTTTAGTAAGTTTTCTTCAACAAGTGTTTTTTTTTTTTTTTCTTTATTTGCTCTATGTCATTAGGACAATTCCAGAGATTCAAGTTATTGTCTTCTTTTGTTTTTAAAATTCGGTTCACTGGTTTCTCTTGTTGCGCTGGAGAGTCAGCAGGGCTCCGAGCTGGTGTCTCGGAAGCGAGACTCTGATCCCTTGCTCATCATGTCTGTGACATTCTCTTCTTTATGGTTTCGGCTCTGGATAACCGATGCTAAAACCAATGGAAGAACGTTTAGTGTTTCTTTGACATCCTTCGAGTGTGGCGATTTATATCATCATTACTATTTTATAGGTGAAGAAAAACCACTGTGCAGGTTTTTTTTTCTGGATAAGTGAATAATGAAATTTAAAAGAAAATTAGCATAAATAACAGTTCTTAGTGTACAAACTCTAGTCCCATTTGGTACATTTAAAGCTATTTTAAAGATTCCAAGCCATATCACTCCGTGTGTAAAAAGATAACTCCTCTTCTTTTCTGTAGCTTTAGCTTCAAATTTGGACAAAAATCATAGCTGTGTGTTGTTCTCATCTCCTACACAGCTCAAAATATAAAATCCTGGAAGTGGTTAGGATATGATTAGCATCAGGGTGCCTGGGTGGCTCTTGGTTTCAGCTCAGGTCATGATCTCATACTTCCTGAGTTTGAGCCCTGTGTCAGGCTCTGGGCTGACAGTGCAGAGCCTGCTTGGAATTCTCCCTCTCTCCCTCCCTCGCTCCCTGCCCCTCCCTACTCCCCCAAATAAATAAATAAACAAATAAATAAATAAATAAATAACTTAAAAAAAAAAGGATATGATTAGCATCTTCAAGAGCTATTAAAATGTACCTTTAATTAGCTTTGCATATAAGATAACGATATTAGTTAATTTTACCTCTCAGGGTGTTTTTATAAAATGAAATTAGGGGCGCCTGGGTGGCTCAGTCGGTTAAGCGGCCGACTTCAGCTCAGGTCATAATCTCTCGGTCCGTGAGTTCGAGCCCCGTGTCGGGCTCTGTGCTGACAGCGCAGAGCCTGGACCCTGTTTCAGATTCTGTGTCTCCCTCTCTCTGACCCTTCCCTGTTCATGATCTGTCTCTCCCTGCCTCAAAAATAAATAAAACCTTAAAAAAAATTTTTTAAAAAATAAGATGAAATTAAAGTTTGACAATTCTAGTACCTTGCCTAAGCAGACAATAAACATTAGCTCACTTTCTTTTCATTGCTTCGTTTAGAGACTCTCCAAAACATGAGCTGAGACTCCTATTCCTCTGTTTTTCTGAGATTATTCTGAAGCTGAGTAGCTGAGGTCATGACTGAAGCAACCTCTTCACCATTTTATACTAGCTAAGCTGGGGGGCATGTTGTTCTGATATAAGTCTGTCCCTTTCTCCCAGCCTCTCGTACCTCGCTGTCTCTTGAAACTGAATGAAAAGTTTCAAAGCAATCTTGCTTTCAATGTCAAGTTGCCTGGTGGTCCCACTCATCATTCACATTTGGATATAAATTTACAGTAACAGTTCAGTTATATAAATATTTTTAAAAGCCCTTGTTGTTAGGAAGGCTTACATATTCATCCATCCATTCAGTCATTTGTTCGACAAGTCAAATGATTATATTAGGGGATGAATCTCATATGAATAAGACACAGAGCCTCTGAGAAGCTCATTGTCCATTAGGGGAGTTAGACATTATGGCATGTGCTATGAAGGGGATATTTATTACGCAATATGGGAGTAAGAGGAGGACCGAGTCACTTAATGAGTCAAGGAATAAAGAAATAATCCTCCTTTCTTTATTTTAAGGATCAATCCCTGATTGGCTGTATATTAAAGAGTATAAAACATATATGTTATTGGGGATGGAATTAGGAGGAATGTGTGTGTAGGTGGGACTTTTGGGACATCTGGATAGATCATATGTTTAAGCCTACAGAAGCCAGGTTGTTGTTCATCTGAGTCGGTGAATTTGAATTTGGAGACTGAGTAAAAGTGAAGCTACATGTGAAATTTAGGCAGTAAAGGTCAGTGGCAGATAAAGGAAATTGAAAGACTGACTTGAGAGAGACTTTTTCTTATTTAGTGGAACAGGAACATCTCAGACAAATAGGAACGTCTCAGACAAAGTTATTGCCACGTATTTATACTCATTCTCATTTCTCATGTATTCTTGAGTGAGGGGGGAGGAAGAAGAATACCATGAGAACCATCCAGGGTGGAGAAAGAACAATAACAACATGGCCAACACCTTAACCATATCGATCCCAGAGAGAAAACTTGTTACCCACTGGCACCCTGCTTGGGAACATGGATAGATTAGAACCACCTTTGAGGAAGACAACTCAACGCTAGGGTGACTATCAGGCCTAAAGGACTGGGGTGGTCTAGATACTTTGGTCAGATTTGGCCTAGAATAATACTCTGGAGTTTCAAATTAATCCTTTCAAATCCTTGCCTAACAGAGATGAGCAAATTAAGACCCAGGAAGCTGAAATGTCTTGTCCAGGGTCACATCATTCTATCAGAGAGAAATAAGAACTATAAACCCATTCTTAAAGTTAGACATCATAGCCCTAATATCAGGCTGCCTTGTAACTGCAGAATGCAGTCTTTGCTTCTATAAAATGTTCTAGTTTTACCATATTTTTTGATGGTTGGGCTCCCTCCTGCCTTAATTTTACCTAGTAAATTTAATACCACAAGTCCCTACACTCACAATATTGCAAACCAGAAAGACTAAAATAATTATATGCTCTTGAACTAGTGAGGAACAAGGAAGAACAAAAATGACCTGTCTGCTAGGGGCTGGATGGCCACAACATTGGAACAACTTTATTGGACAAACAACAATAGAAATCCAACTCAACACACATCGACTGGATGTTCACTGGGTTTATGTCTACACATTGTATGGTCAATAAGAGAAAAAATACAGTGTGGACATTTCACATGTTATCACCTTTCCAGGTCTTGGCTCACTGTCAAAGTTATGGAAATGGAACTCTCTAGACACAGATGGAAGGAAGACCTTCCCATAAAGAAATTTTTTGGACAATTCACTTGTATTTTGCTCTCTCATATTTTCCTGGTTCCTAGCACAGTGACTAGCATAGAACAGGTCTTGATAATCTTTGATGAATAAGTGAAGGAATAGTGCAAAATCTTTGTTGAGCATTTTGTATCATATTTGATTGGTACCTTGTGACATGTTCCCAAAAGCTGCATGCCAACTGACTTCAATGTTGACGGTGAGAACTCAGCCTTTGCAAGTTTGCTTGGCTTGGTGGATTCATCTGATCATCTAGTCAACATACTCCATATACTCTGCCAGATGCCAGGCACACAAAGACATTTTGGACAGAGGCAACAGTGTGGAGACAATTAAGACATAAGAGTCAATACTGCAAGTATTGTCTATGCTTATTATCTCTATTTTCTCGAATTCTACTTTCTGTTGATCCTACTCTAGTCTGGCTTTCACCACTGCTGCAGCACTAGAAACACTTCTGGAGAGGTCACTAATGACAAGCATTTCACTAAGCGCAATGCCGTCTTTCCACCTTCATCTCACTTGATCCTGCAGGAGTACTGACAGTTCACCGCACCCTTGTTACCGAAACACTCCGATCCTTCGCCTTTCATGACTTCACATCTCTATTTTGGTTTTTCTCCCCCTTCTTGCTTTTGCCAGTTCGTTCTTTGCCACTTGGCCTTAAATAGTTGATACTTCCCGAAGTTTTATCAAAGGCCCATTACCTGTTTTTTATTCCCTAGTCAATCTCAACCATAACCATAGTTTCAATCTTCATTTATAATTCTCTGCCTTTTCTGTTGACTCTAATTGTTCGCTGAACTCCAGATCCATAGAACCAACTGCCTCCCTGCCACCTCCACATGCTTATCTCATGGGTAATCTATGCTTCACACCTCCCGAACCAAGCTCATCCTTCCCTCTCCACACCCAGCTCTCCCCCATTATCCTGTATCTCAGGGAGTGACTCTGCTATCTTTTCAATGCACAAGGAGGGTAGTTGGGAATCATCTCTGACATCTTCCCGTTTTCAGTCTCCATATTCAACTAAGGCTTCCAATCTTTCTTCTAAGTATTTCTCCTTGACCTATTTCTCTTTATCTCTATGACTATCATGCTGGTCCAAGCTATTGTTACCTCTCGCCCTGTTTAATAGCCTCCATACTGGCCCCTTACACATGCTCTTGCACTCCTCGAATACTCACTCTTCGTTGTGAACAAAATGATCTTTTTCAAATGAAAATCTGTTGATGTAATTCCTCTGCTTTGATGCCTTCTCTTCATATTAAGGTAAGATCCCAAATTTTAAATATGGGCCACAAGGCCCTGTGTAATATAAAAATGTCTGTCTATCTTATCAGTCATATCTGGAACCACTCAATCCTCCATTTCCTCTACTTTAGCCACATCAGCTTCTTTCCAGTTTTCTGAATACACTTTCTCTTCCTGTTTTAGTGCCTTTGTATACACTATTCCTTCTGCCGGGAATAATCTCTGTCCCAGAGATTCACTAACTCCCACTCATACACATATTGCTTACTGTTTATGTATCACTTCTGCATTTCCTGATCCTCCAAAATAGTTGTTTCCTCAATAAGATGCTCTTTAGCACCATTACACCACATATTATAGCTGCAATTAGTTGTTTAATATATTTAAATTCCCCATTCAAAAATACGTGTTGAAAGAATGACTCCAAAATCTCTAGTTCTGTCTCTCCCCTGGAGCTTCAGAGTTTTTTCAAATTATTATTATTATTATTTTGCTTTCTTATTCTTCCTGAATACATACTCTCTTGATGTTCCCTCTCTTACACACCCGATTTCAACTAACATTCACATCATCTACATTGCCTACATCATCTACATTTGCATCTACATCTTCCAAATCAGAGAGTCATCCCACATCCTGTTTCCTCCTCATCTTCAGATCCAGTCTATCCCAAGTGCTGCTGGTTTAGCTTACAAGGCATTTACTGTGGGAAATAAGCCCACCAACCCAATTAAAGGAGGGACCCGGAGACTCGGAGCACAGTGAAATGAGGCTTTAATCAAAATTCTTGCAAGAGCAGGTGTCGGGTGGACAGGCACACTTGGGGCAGTTACAGCAGGCAATTTATCTCCTAGTGTGCAAGTCTGTCCCCTGGTTCCTCATTGGCTGAGTACTACAGAGGTTACAGCCTTACCTGGACATGGCCTATGCCCACGGAAGGCAAAACTTAGTAGATTGGAACAAATGTACATTCCCCGAGGTGATGCAGAGACCGTCAGTCCCTCCTCCCTTTGTTATTTGACGAATCTCATTGCAAAGCCTGAGAAAATAAGCCTAAGAAACGGAGAGGGGAAGAAGAACCAGGAAGTAAAGCGTCTAAGGGTTTGGGACCCCATTGTGGTGGGGGAGGGGTTCGTACATACTTCCAATAGGTTGTAAACCTACTGTTAACTAGACAGCATAGCCTTTATTTGGTATTTCTGGAAATGAATCATCTTCCTTACTTCTCACGCTTACTGCATCTATATTTTCACCACGCTCACAACGACCTTTAAGTCTTTGCTGGTCTCATCTTACTCTTCTGTTCTTCAATTCTAGAGGCCTTGCTTTTTGTTTTTCAATAACTATTTGATGGAAAAGTTAACCTACCAAACCACTTAGCCTTTTATCATTCCATTTTGAAACTTGATCAGGCTGAACAGACATTATTTGGTCAGCTTTTGTTTCTAGCTCATAATCAAAGGATTTTCCTCAAAGGAAAATTTTGTTGCTACTTTGAGGAAATTTGTCTTAAGGTAATTAACTTCTTTTGAGCCAGAAAACTGAGGCTTTTCATTAACATATAAATGGGTCTAAGAGTTAATATCCAGAGGCAAATTTGTAGCTTGTTTCCACTCTTTTTGATGATTTCCCGCATATTATTTCATTTAAAAATGATTTAAAAAATGAACCACAAAAACCCTGTGAGAGGTTGAATATACAAAGAGACAATGACCAGACCACTTACAGACTAGAGCTCTGCCCCACCGCTTCTGCAACAACCAGCCCAGGAAGCAAACCGCAAACCTCTGCAGCAATTGGCCCCCAACAGGCAAGGCTTTCTCGGTAACTTCCAACTTCCCTAATTTTTGCCACTGTTTCCAACGCAAGGGCAGCCAGAAAAAGCCAAATATAATTCCTAAACTAATCACATAGGTTCCTTGCTTCTAGTTAGCTCACTTCCAGTTTCCGCGTTCCAGAAGCTCGAAACCAGAATATACCTGAAGCCCTCTTTTTTTGTCCTCACTATAAAACTTTCCGTTCCCCTCCCTGCCTACTTTTGAGTCTCTGCCAAACACAAGAGATGGTGGCTAACTCCCTTGCTGTAACAAGCCCTGAATAAATAGCCACGGCTTGTTCTGTGGCATTTATTTATTTTCACACCTGGACGATGCAATAGTCTTAAATCTACATACGTGTATCTTGTTTCATTTATTTTAAAAAAAAAAAGGTAGTTTCAACAAGAAGAGGGAGGGTTTTACTATCTGATATAATACATTGTGTTTAGAATCTGGCCATACTGGCTGAGGTCGGAGGGGCTGGTGCCCTGAATGTCTGGTCATTTCCTAGGAGATTTGAAAGGCCCAGAGTACCTTGTGTAAATTTCCTCTGCCCCAGCCTTCTCTAATGAACTGAAGGGAACACCCTTTCTCAGATAAGGCAAATAAATAGTCCATTGTTTGCTCTAAATGTAAGAGTATCTAAAGAGCTTTTATAGGTGTGCTTATCTCCTTAATATTTCTGGGATGGCTTCTGGGCTTTAAGGGTGGGAAATATAAACACAGCATTATGCTTCCAAGAGACTGGAGGAAAAGTTAGAAGCAGGGCAAGCTTTATTGGGAGGTAAGATGTTTCAGGCTTAAGTGTAGGCCAGAATACTTTCTCCGTGGGAGTTTTCCCAGATTTCTAGTTTTAGTACTACTTAGTGTTGCTTTTGGTGTAAGTGAATTGAAAGGGAGGAATCAATTTCTGAATGGAGGCTACTAGATAATAACTGAAGGAATTCAAGATATAAAGGTTCTAACAGCTGGCAAGTCTCTGTGTGATTGCTACATCGATATATTGATTATATTAGGAATGTTTGAAATTTTTGCAAGGCTTCCCACCTTCTGACAGGGCCAGATAGCATTAGGGTAGTTAATATGGGATGTGTTTCCTCAGGAAATCGGGGTTGACAGAGTGGGAAGAGCCAGCCTCAGAGGCTGGAGTCAACTGATAGGCTCTGACTACAACATATTATTTTTCCTGTACTCACTAATTGAACACAAATTTTGTGATACATTTTGAACTTGCTGGGAGTGGTTCTTATTAAACTGTGTTATTATTATGGGTTTTTTCTTGTTTTATTGGGCTCTTTTGTCTTCAAGCTTTGCCTTAATATTAGACTTTCTTTGCCATTACAAGTATTTTTTAATGCTTGTTTAGTCATTTGAGTTGGATAAATATCATCTTTCTTAGACTGTCAGCTACCAAACACGCCTGTTTATATGTTGGGAACAGACTCTGGAAAAGTTTGAATGTATTTATGAAGAAATAATATTTTAGCTTTGGACCAAAATCTTTTCGAGTGTTAATATATCCCAAGAACTTTGGTTTTTACTTACGGTGTCAGTTAAATACAAGACAGGATCAGTTAGGGCCTGCTGTGGGTAACACTCAGAGATGAAGGTCTGTAGTTGACTATGTGCTTGAATATGTACCTACTAAGTACTAATATGTACTTGAATAATTTCAAAGCTGTGCAGAGTGATAAATGATGTCAGAGATGTATGAACCAGCAGCTATGGCAGCCCAAACTCCTGGTGGGACACCCACAGGGAGGGAAGGTTTCAAAAGAGGTGATACTTAAAGTGAACATTAAGGGATTGGTAGAGTTTTGACAGACAGCAATGGTGAGTAAGGATGTTGATAATGGAAAGTTCAACAATGGGGAAGGGAATTATAAATCAGAAGAAGAGTTGGTGGGGCACCTGAGTGGCTCATTCGGTTAAGCCTCTGACTCTTGGTTTCGGCTCAGGTCATGATCTTGTGGTTCATGAGTTCAAGCCCCACATCGGGCTCTGTGCTGACAGCACAGAGCCGGCTTGGGATTCTGTGTCTCCCTCTCTCTCTGCCCCTTCTCTCTCTCTCTCTCTCTTTCTCAAAAAAAATAAACTTAAAAATTAAAAAAAAAAAAAAAAGAAAGAAAGAAAGAAGAATCGGAGCCAAAGCAGAGATATGGAATGGATCTGAGCAAGTTTGGAAAAGAAACAGTTGTCAGCTCTCTACATCACATGACCCTGGGCAAGGAGGGGACCTATACAGCCAGGGAGGTAAGTTTCATTCAGAAAAATCTGGAAAAATCATGTTACGATTTAATATGATACTACAGGCATATAGATAAGTGTCTGAAGACTTTGGTGCAGAATATTAACACAGTTAGATTTGCATCTTAGAAATAACTTTTCATGTTATATTCAGCCTAAAGTCAGGATAGATATGCATGATGTATTTTGATTGATATGCAGTGATTTATGAGTAGTGATGAGGATGCAGTCATGAGAAAATGTGGTCAATCAACTTAAATGCAAGGAAACTTCAGGCCTTGGAGTTATGCAATTTTTTTTTAAAGACATATCACAATATTATAGTGCTTCATAACTATGCTTTTAAATTAGAGGGATTTGAAATTAATCTTCTCTGGATTGCTGCACAAGTGGTTTTAAAAAAGCACATTTCAGGGGCGCCTGGGTGGCTCAGTAGGTTAAGCGGCCGACTTAGGCTCAGGTCATGATCTCGCGGTCCGTGGGTTCGAGCCCCGCGTCGGGCTCTGTGCTGACAGCTCAGAACCTGGAGCCTGTTTCAGATTCTGTGTCTCCCTCTCTCTGACCCTCCCCCGTTCATGCTCTGTCTCTCTCTGTCTCAAAAATAAATAAACGTTAAAAAAAAAAATTAAAAAAAAATAAAAATAAAAAAGCACATTTCAGGGGGGCCTGGGTGGCTCAGTTGGTTAAGCTTCCAACTTTGTTCGACTCAGGTCATGATCTCACATTTCACAAGTTTGAGCCCTGCGCTGGGCTCTGTGCTGACAGCTCAGAGCCTGGAGCCTGCTTCGGATTCTGGGTCTCCCTCTCTCTCTGCCCTTCCCCCACTCGTGCTCTGTCTCTGTCTCTCAAAACAAAATAAAAACGTTAAAAAAAAAAAGAAAGCACAATTCAAATGCAGCTTCTTCTTGCTTTAAAAAGTTGTTCATTTTTCTGAGGCATTTATGAATCTAGACCCTGTGAAGATGGGATTTTGGCACTCAGATTTGCCACTTTTCATAGCTTTTCCCTTCCCCCAGCAGGTGAGTAAGACCTGAGAAGTTTTCTCTCAACCAAGTAAAATAGAAGAGAAAAATTAGACCACTGATCAATTCTGCTTGAGAAATTTTTAAATGAAGTGTAAGGAAATTCTTTGAGTTGGAATTGCAGTAATATTAAAGAAACCAGCAATAAAATGTAGTTCATATAAACACCTACAGTGTCAGTCACCCAAATATGGAGTTTCTCTGCTTTCCCAGGGCAGGTTGTCATGACCCCATGGGCCATTCATTTGGATCTCCTCTTTGATCACATCTGATGCTATTGAAGTGAAAAAAGGACCTCGGATCACATGAGTCTTCATGAGCATGACTGAAGGAATCTGCTTTCGGGTTCAAGGTTCTAAGGGTGTTACAAGTAGAGTTCCCAGGACTTTCACAGATGTGTTTTATTCAGACTGCTAGGAAGTCCTCTTTGGGGAGGTGGTTGGAGTATCAGAATATACCAAAACTTCAGAATAACTTATAAAACATTTATTTAAAATATCCCTGCCTGGAGTGACCTGGAGGTATTATGATTCTGATGTCGGTTCTTAGGCCCCTGGAGACTTTCCTTTGCTCCCTCTTCACTGAGCTAAGCTGACACCCCTTGCCCTCCCGCTTACAATTCCCGAGGCCTAGGTTGGCTACGTGCTGACCAGGGTTAACCTTCCCCAGCTGTGCCTGTGGAGCAATAGCTGTTGCTGCTGTCCTTTATATTTACTTTCACTCTTTTCTTGCCCTGGAATAAATTTACCAAATGCAGTTAAGTTAGAAAAGCAGCCTCGCTTTTATACTTTTCACAGTCCCAGTCTCCGGCGATATAAAAAATGATTAACGGGAAATCTCTGTCCTTTCCATTCAATGTTGCTGTGAACCTAAAACTGTTCTAAAAAATTAGGTTTTTCAAAAAAGTAGTAACAAAACATAACAGCATTTTAATCATCTATGATAAATAATTCTCCTGGGGCGCCTGGGTGGCTGGGTTAGTTAAGCATCTGACTCTGGATTTTGGCTCAGGTCATGATCTCACGGTCTGTGAGTTTGAGCCCCGAATCGGGCTCCGTGCTGACAGTGCAGAGTGGGATTCTCTCTCACTTCCTCTCTCTCTGTCCCTCCCCTGCTTACAATCTCTCTCAAAAACAAAACAAAACGGCAACAAAAAAACAAAAGTAAAAACAAAACCCAAACAATAACCACAACAACAATAACACAAAACTTAAAAAAAAATTTCTCCTTATATGACTTTGATGGAAATCATCCAGTAAACTACTATTTATGGCTGTATATATGACCATATCACCTTCCATCAGGGGCTGTCCTGGGAATCAGATGTTACGATGAGAATTTGTCTCATGCAGTACTTAAGAGACAAATAAAAGAGTGCCTGGGTGGTTCGGTTGGTTGAACGTCCAACTCTTGATTTTGGGTCAGGTCATGGTCCCAGGGATTGAGCCCCACCTCAGGCTGCGTGCCGAGTGTGGGGTCTGCTTAAAGATTCTAAAGATTCTCTCTCCCTCTCTGTCTCTCTGTCTCTCTCTCCCCCTCCGTCTGATTCTCCCCTCTCCCCACTAATAATCTTTCTCTCTCTCTAAAAAAAAAAAAAAAAAAGAAAAAGAAAAAGAAAAAGTGGGGGCACCTGGGTGGCTCAGTTGGTTGAGCATCCGACTTTGGCCCAGGTCATGATCTCACAGCTCATGGGTTTGAGCCCCACATAGGGCTCTGTGCTGACATTTCAGAACCCGAGGCCTGCTTGGAATTCTGTGTCTCCCTCTGTCTCTGCTCCTCTCCCACTCATGCTCTGTCTCTCTCTCTCTCTCTCTCCCCAAAATAAATAAACACTAAAAAATTAAAAAAAAAAAAAAGACATATGAATGTTTTTCACAGATCTACTATACCATTTAGCAATGAAGAAAATTTAGGGTTTTTTTTCCTGATAATATCAGAACAACAAGCCAAGAAAGTAAATGTAATTTTTTTTCCAGATATGAATTAAGAATTTCTTAAACTGCTTAGAAAATATTAAGAACATTAAACTTGGTAAGAATGGTTTACCCAACTGTCAAATTCTGTTGTTTCCAATTATATCATTGTAATTAACAATGAAAAATATCTTGTAAGATACAAAGTGCTTGGTATAATTAAGCCCTGATAATGATAAAACAGCACATGACTCACATATTGTATCTAGTGGAACAAGTGGGACTGATATATTGAAACAAAAGATCCATATGATTTACAGATTTTAGATCTGATTTTAAATTCAGTGAAAGGTTTTGGGGAAAAATAAATACAACTCAGACGAGGAAGAACATATGTTCTTGTTCTGTGCCTTTATTGCCTACACAAGAAAAACTCAGATAATTTTAAAATGTATAGACATCATTAATTTTGAATTCTACCTTTTAATCAAAAGACGATAGCAGATATTGAAGGACGTTCATCCGTTTTCTAACCTCAATGTGTGGTGTAATCAGAAGCTGCATTGTGGATCTAAATGGAAATAAAGAATTAGATACTATATTCATTTCTTCATATAAAGGACTATTATGCTGTGAAGAGATTCCATACTGTCAGATATCACAGAAGCTAGAAATGGGAAAGACACATTAGGTCATCTGGTTGGTCTCTGTACTGAGGACAGCATTGTTTGGTACAATATACTCTACAGTGTTTCATAATGTCGAAATATCCTAAAAGATTAAACCCAAGCAAAAATATCTTGTAACCCTGAGTAGTGAAGTAAATCAAAGTGATGGGAGATTAGATTACTCCTCAAAGAAGCATCTATGCCCTAGAAGTCTACTAATGCATGAGGAAGTTATTGAGAAAAGCAATTGTTAAGAGAGTGAGGAATATAAAACACTGCCACAACAGAGTATTGGGTTGGAGAAGGCAATGTCTAAGTGACCCAGAGTCAGGAGAGACTCAGACATAAATTCAAGATGTTAGAAGACATCCCCTAGTGATAGATACTGTACGTTCTCTAAAGTTCATTTAGAGGTGAAGAAAATGATTAAAATCAAGAGTGAAATACGGAGTAACTTCTATTGTGTGTGGGAGGAAGCAAAGAGCATCAAAGAAGAGAAGCAAAGGCATCAAAATGTGGAGAAGAAACCACCAGGCCATGTCCTTCCTGTCACATAAACAGCTTCTGAAGAGCAATATTCTCAAGGAAGCCTTATTGTGGCAACTAGAGAACTGTTATCCTCTCAGTCAAACCAGCTTACAGGGGGATTTGTAGAGCTACTCTTCTCAGTATATATATGAAGGTAATCCCCTCACAACTCCATTTCTTGTTCCCAGTGGAGAGAAGAAAACAAAGAAAACATCTCACAGGGATTCACATATGTCTTATAATCCATCTCCGCAATATCCTTATGAGGTAGATTAGTCCATTGAACACATGAAAAAATTAGAGCTTCAGGATATCAAGGAACTTGACCAAGATTGACAGTCACTGGTCTGTCTGATTCCAAAATTATCTTGCTTCACCAAGTGCATCTATGTACCTTTTTTTTTTTTTTAATGTTTATTTATTTTTGAGAGAGAGAGAGAGACCGAGACAGAGTGCAAGTGGGGTAAGGGCAGAGAGAGAGGGAGACACAGAATCCCGAACAGGTTCCAGGCTCTGAGCTGTCAGCACAGAACCTGACACGGGGCTTGAACCCATGAACCATGAGATCATGACCTGAGCCAAAGTCGGATGCTTAACTGACCAAGCCCCCCAGGTGCCCCGTCTATGTGCCTTTCTAAAATAGTTTTATTGTGAACTGAAAGGCATGTATATCAGTGTCCATACATTAATTAGTTAATTATTATTTGCCCTCCTTGTCTGGATGTTCCATAAATACATGCCCATATTTTAGATTACCCACTTTACCTAATGAGTTACTGCAAGAGTCGGGCTTCACACTCTCTTACTTTTTTTTTTTTTTTTTTTTTACTTTTTTCAGTTTTGTTTTAATTAATTAATTAAATAATTAAATTTTTTTTTTTAATTTACATCCAAATTAGTTAGCATATAGTACAACAATGATTTCAGGAGTAGATTCCTTAATGCCCCTTACCCATTTTAGCTCATCCCCCCTCCCACAACCCCTCCAGTGACCCTCTGTACTCCATATTTAAGAGTCTTTTATGTTTTGTCCCCCTCTCTGTTTTTATATTATTTTTTCTTCCCTTCCCTTGTGTTCATCTGTTTTGTGTCTTAAATTCCTTATATGAATGATGTCATATTATATTTGTCTTTCTCTGACTAATTTCACTTAGCATAATACCCTCCAGTTCCATCCACGAAGTTGCAAACGGCAAGATTTCATTCTTTTTGATTGCCGAGTAATATTCCATATTGTGTGTGTGTGTGTGTGTGTGTGTGTGTGTGTATGTATGTATATCTATATATACATATATATAGATATAGATATAGATCTTTATCCATTCATCCATGGATGGACATTTGGGCTCCATCCATGCATGGACATATATCCATCTTCTTTATCCATTCATCCATTCATATATCCATTCATATATCTTTATCCATTCATTCATGGATGGACATTTGGGCTCCTTCCATACTTTGGCTATTGTTGATAGTGCTGCTATAAACATTGGGGTGCATGTGCTCCTTCGAAACAGCACTCCTGTATCTCTTGGATAAATATCTAGTAGTGAGTGCAATTGCTGGGTCGTAAGGTAGTTCTATTTTTAATTTTTTGAGAAACCTCCACACTCTCTTACTTTAACTTCTGTTTCACTGGGAACATACTCTCAGGCTCCTTTAGCCCATGTTCTCCTTTCTCCAACCTCTAAACACTGATGTCCTCAAAGGTAAGTCCTGGGCCCTCTTCTAATTTCTCTTTAAATTGTCTTCCTAGATTTTATCTATTTCCGTAGCTTTATACTTCATCTATAAAATATAAACCTAGATGAATCCTATATTTATATGTCTAACCAAAATTCTTATTTGTGGCTAACCCAGAAGAGAAACTAAGACTGGAGGTGGTGGTCAAATGAACTTAGTCTAATTGTTCATGTTATTTCATGTTTTGTTTTGTTTTTTTTACTAAGAAAAAAGCTATTTTGGCATTTCCTATGAAATTAAAATTAATAATTTCTAGAAGAATCTCCCTTGGGATTTTTTAATCAACCTGGACAACATGAACCCCAAACAGAAAATGGAGTCAAGAATCTGCGGCCAGAATAAACAAAAATGTTTATGTTTTGTCTTTCCAAAGCTAATTCTTTCTGGTTTTGCCATATGCTGCATTTGAGTGTTGGAGACACAAGCTTTGACTGGTCAGGAGATCAAGTCCAGTGAGGAACAGAGTGAAGAATTTCTGGGGATTATAATCATTTAGGAAAACAATCTAGAGTCATCTTCTGGTAAGGACAGGGGCAGAGCACTGCCAGGATTATGACTTGTCTTTAGGAAGTATTTAATACTGTTGTTGGATAAGCAGCTGAGACCCAAGAATACAAAGGTCCTGGGACAGCATGATAAAAGAGCATAAACAAGTATTTGATGACAGCCACACTCATTGACAAAGCAACCATTCTTTGCCTCAACTTATTCTTCACTGTCATCTCCAACTAACTTCAGGATTGACATGATGTATGCACTGTGTTTTCACAGGTTTTATTTTATAAATCCCTATCCCCTTGTCTCCACTGTGGACTCCATAAATCCATTCTTCACCCAGCAACCAAAGTGATTCTTTAGAAATATTTTTCACTCACGTCACTTGAATGGCTCCTCATTACACTTGAAATGAAATCCAAATCCCTCATTTGGTCTCCAGGCCACACTTGATTGGACACTAGACCCATTCTCCCATTTCCTTCCTACCCCTCACCTACTCACTCTACCTCAGGTACATAGGACTTCTTGCTTTTCTTAAACATGGATGCACATTCTGCTATTACCTATTCCTGGAATTCTTAGAATATTCTTCCCAGAGACATCCCCATCTTTATTCATTCTGGTCTCAGAATGAACAAAGAAAATCCCATGTTTACCTCTCTATCAAAAATGCCACCCCCTACGACATGACTCCTTTCATTGCTATGCTTTTATTCACAGAGGCTGATACTGTATTTCTTAAATGTTTTTGTTTTCTTCGTGACTGTGAGCTCCAAAGGAGCAGAAAACTTGTCTCTGTATTTCTTTTCTGTACAACTAAGTTTAGGATAGCTATTGAAACGTATTGGTCATTGAGTGAATTAATTAATTATGAACAAAGAACTAGAACAAAGAGACTAGCCCAATGTCACAATCCTGTGAGAGTTAGAAGCACATTTTGAATTCCAGTTTTCTTAATTCAACCCAGTGTTCTTTCTGCTATACCAAAGATGTCATATTTATTTGTGTAAATGCATTTTTGGTTATCAGGCTATTTAATAAAAGATTATAATGGTGAGTTATTTTTTTCTTAGAGAAATATACGAATCGACTAAGTACTTGCTTCTGAAGTCACCTATGCTTGATGAAAATCTTTAGGGAAAGGAAAGAAGTGGTCGGGTGCATGAGAGAAACTCATTATCAGTGCTAGTGTTGAGATTTGAACCCCAAAGCCGATATGGTTCCAAGTTCCTGGGTTCCATTTGTGGTGCTTATATCCTGAATGAAGTTGAAGAGATCTATAAGATATGAGTATGATTTGCATCCAAATAATTCTAGCACACGTCATTTTGAAACTGAAGCTATGGAACAATATCTGCTGATGTTGAGGTAATCTAAAATTGCAGGAAGAAAGTAGCACTACTAGAAAATATTGGCTATCACCTGGTGGCGACTGGGTTTTCTACTCAGTGAGCAGGAGAGGATCTTACCTTGAAACTCCAATCCTAAACACAGTAGACTTTCACTGATATTGAAATAACTTAACTTCTGGATTTATAATTTATCTGCAAAATAACTCAAATAATTCCCTAATATCTGGATTTTTACCATGAAAACAGGCCATAGGTCTTGAAACAGTTGCTATTTTGCCCACATGAAAAATGAAAGCAGGAGAGTCAGTAACCAACAACACTCAGCCAGATAACCTGCTTCCCGAAAACAGTTGCTTAACACTCTCATGTACAGATTCCTGCCCTTACTGTACTTTTGTGGCTATCACAATGCATTAAGTACATCATCGACTAATGGACTGTATATAAATCCAACTGTGCTTGTTCCAAGGGTAATCTCTCTCCCTCCCTGGCTAATTTTCCTATGGTAGATTTATTCCCTTTTTGGGAAAATGCACTTACCCCCTTTCCAAATATTTAGTTCAGTGAGCTCACTTCTGGAATCCAGAAGTCTGGAGTCTTTAAGATTTGGCAGATAAAAGATGATCCCTTTTGAGAATGTAGCTTAAATACAATGAGTTTTGTGCATTCTAATGGAATCAAAATGTAAGCTTACACTTGCAGAGTTATTTCAACATTGTGTATTATCACTTAAAGAAAGCAGTTTGTGTCAGATCTAAAAGGCAAGAACCTTATATTATAGTGGTTTATGACTAAGTCAAATGCATATCTGCCTTCTCAATAATTTATCTTATTTTATCATCACTTGAGAGGGGTATAAAGACAGTAGGAAATATATCATGTTCATTGGCATATTATAATAAAATACACTGACAGTTAAAATAATTTGTAGGAGAAAATTTTCAGAACTCATGCTGAGAAAAATCAGTTGTTCATCTTTGGCCAGGCCAGGGAAGGCAGAGGGACAAAAGACATCATACAAATTGCAAAACTCTTAAGCTTCCATAATGATGCTACTGCAATTGATAGTTCTTTATACACAAGAAGAAAGACAAAGCATTCAGATATACAAGTTTCAGAATGAAATACATATGGGAATTATCACAAAAGTCATTACATTTTATTTCAAGCCTGCTAGGTGCCATATCGTTGAGAAGTTGACACTTAGAAGTGTAATTTATTTACCCAGTAAGTAGGTTCCACTGTGCACCCATGTGACTACAAAGTGCAGCATAGCTAATATTTATTGAGCATTCACTACATTCACTACGTGTTCCAATTCTCAGGTTTTAATTCTCAAAACAACTCCACGAGGTAGACACTATTAATATTATAATCCTTGCTTTACAGATGAGAATATCAGGACTTAAAACGGCTAACTGTACGAAGGATCGTCAGGTAACTTGTCATGGAGAATAGGCATGAAGCCAGTTCTGTCAGCCAGAATTCTAAGGCTTTCAGAGAGTAAACACCACTCTCTTTCCTTCCAATGGCCGGGACAGTTGCAAATGTTAAGAGATGGGGGCGTCAAGAGCTAGTGGTAGATTGTAGGCCATGTGACACTTCCAAGCAGGCCTCACTGTCCCATGGGCTCTCCCTGCTGTACCTCTCTGGAATTACTTCTCATGTTGCCCAGGGAAGTGGCCTAGCTGGAAACTTTTTAATTATTTCCCTTCCCAAACACCTAGGTCAAACAGGAATGGTCTACAAAAGGATTAATTACAGCAGATAGAAAGCATGAATTTACCTTTGTGTGTGTGTGTGTGTGTGTGTGTGTGCTAAATCTGAGTTGGCCACTGAAAACGTACTGACTCAGTCTCCTCTTTTCTTTTGTTGTCAATTGCTTCAAAATTTTATTCCAAGATTTGTCACCTAATTTTCTGTCAGTGTTGTGAGAATGCCAGCTATTGTATTCTATAAAAACTCTTATCTCCAATGCCATCTTTGGGGCCTGTGTAATTTATTTATGCAACGATCAGGGTCAGTCCCTGTGACTTCCCTTACCTCCATGCTTACAGGGGAGAGCATTCTCTTCTTTTGCATTAGGGTGTATTACTATGTTCTCACATCAGGAAGCAAGAATTCGATCTCGTGTTTTCTTGCCTCTGTCTTCCAAATTATTTTTAGTTAATGTGTTGTCAGCAGAGTTCTGAGAGAGAGTGCCAGTAGCCAATTCCATACCCCTTTTCTCCTTTTCAATGGAATCCCAATTTTCAGCTGACCATAGGGCCACTTCAAATACAAATGATAATGCCAAGGCAATTTGAGGCCGTTGTACCCATCCAGTTTAGATGTGAAAGAGTGCGTATGTGGGAAGAGACTTTAAAGAACACCCTTTAAAAAATATATTTTTTAATGTTTATTTATTTTTGTCAGAGAGAAAGAGACAGAGCCTGAGTGGGGGAGGGGCAGAGAGAGAGGGAGACCCAGAATCCGAAGCAGGGTCCAGGCTCAGAGCTGTCAGCACAGAGCCCAACATGGGGCTCGAACCCACAGACCATGAGATCATGACCTGAGCCGAAGTCAGATGCTCAACCGACTGAGCCACCCAGATGCCCCTAAGAAGACCCTTTAAAGGGACCTTAGAGGGAGCCTCATTTTTTCTTTCTCATATTCTTCTTTCTGTTGTCTGGAATGTGAGTGGGATGGTTAGCATTCTAACATCCATTCTGGATCATGACGTTACCCTAAGTATGGAAGCAATCCACCAAAAATGATAGAGTGGGAAAGAAAGGAGATCCTGGGTGTCTGGAGACCCAATGGGCCTGCCACACCAGTCCTGGTCTTTCTGACCTTCATCTTTTACATGGGAAAATACACACCTGAGTGGTTGAGCCACTTTTATTTTGGAGTTACTGTTATTCCTACCTGATATAAGATACTTTTAAAAATAAAAATAATTATAATGGAACTGGAGAGTGTTATGCTAAGTGAAATAAGTCATACAGAGAAAGACAGATACCATATGCTTTCACTCTTATGTGGATCCTGAGAAACTTAACAGAAGACCATGGGGGAAGGGAAGGAAAAAAAAAGGTTAGAGAGGGAGGGAGGCAAAGCATAAGAGACTCTTAAAAACTGAGAACAAACCGAGGTTTGATGGGGGGTGGGAGGGAGGGGAGAGTGGGTGAAGGGTATTGAGGAGGGCACCTGTTGGGATGAGTACTGCGTGTTGTATGGAAACCAATCTGACAATAAATTTCATATTAAAAAAAATTTTTTTGAAGGAGAAGCCAAGTGTAGTAAGCATTTTATTTTTATAGTTATTTAGGTATATTTCATGATCATTTACACGATCCAGACAAATGGCTAAGTCTGAAGACTGTAATTTGCCTGAGGGAAACAAAAGTCAATTATCAGTCATTTCTTTAATCTTGTGGTCATTAGTTAATGTGATTTATCCATAAGAGCATTAATTTATAAAACATTTTAAGAAGCAAAAACGATTTCATTTTTCATAGTGACCATTTTGAAATACGTAGGCCAAATTCTATTTTAACTTGTATTATTGACTCATAAGAAATAAATACTGTGTTCTTTACATTTAACTAAAAAGTGCAAGAAAATCTTTGTTTTGTTCATGTGAAACAGTTCTATAACTGACAAACTCATCCATTATACTCAAAGTTCAACCATTGATGCCAAAGTACCTCAAACTAGTTCTTTCTTCAAAAGGTTGTTCCATAAATATACCTATCATAAAACATAAATAACTCACCAAATTTACATAAATATTTACTTTTCTCTTAGACATAGCTCAATGGGACAACCTTAGATTAGATGTGAAATGCTTTAAAAAAAAAAAAAACCTTAAAAGTAAAATGTAGTTCACTGTCCCTCAGGATCTCACATTTTAGGGCAGAATCCTCCAGAGTTATTTGCTGTTATTAAAGTAGCATGTGAACTTTGGAAGAGGTGACATCTTTTAGCAAAGAACATTTCAATGTTGAGATAATGAACTTGAATGCAAACCAATTAAAACATAATTAAATGTATTTGGCAATGAAAAAAGTATTTTGGTAAGTAAACAAACAAAATGTTACTGAATCTCATTTTTTACAACTAGCAGACAATTTGATTATAGCTATTTGGTAATTTACAACAGGATTTTTCCTCATGATACATTTTGTATACAGTTATAGAAAAACCAGAGGATTCTCTAAAGAGCTCCCTAAGAGGTGGTGGACTCTACTATGAACAGTTTACAAAGTATAGTTTTGATAATTTCTATATAACAGTTTTGGTGATGGAAGTTTTATGTAATCGAATTTTTACATGACTGAAACAATTGTTTAAAAATAGTAACTTGATGTTTGCATTCTACCTTTCCACAAATCATTTTTATTTGGAGGCCATTAGGCCATTATGCCTAGGGAAGCAGAGATGGTAGATACTTCCAGGGGAAGAAGATGCCAGAACAATGAGCAGTGACCAAGAAAACCAGTGACACCATCACAGCAGAGGCTCCTTGAGCAGCAGGGGTTCTCCACTGCTGATCCACAAAGACCCTTCATTTTCCCTATGCCTGGATGAGGTTTTCAGAAGCTTATGAGACTATTGTGTTTTAGGTGGGAGAAGATTAGTGTGGAACAATAAAAGGCAAAGAACAAAAAAGGAAAATTCATTCTTAACACTTGTTTGGCTTAATTATTTTAAGGACATTTCATTTTAAATTGATAAAAACCTCCATATTTGTGACCAAAAAGTTCCCAAGATAATTTCTATATGCTTTCTCCTTAAACATTGTATGTATGTATGTATGTAAGTATGTATGTATGCATTTATTTTAGAAACAGAAAGAGAGCACGAGTCAGGGGGAGAAGGAGAAGGACAGTGGGGGGGGGGGAGAGAGAATCTTAAGCAGGATCCATGCTCAGCATGGACCCCAATGCGGGGCTCAATCCCACAGCCCTGGGATCATGACCTGAGCTGAGTCAGTCGCTCACCTGACTGAGCCACCCAGGCACCTGTTATACACTGTATTTAAAACAAACAAACCAAAACCAAAAAACAAGCCAGAATTTTTTCTCTTTGGAAATTGAATTTAGGTCTTTTTATATGTTCCATGTTTCTCCTAAACATGCTTATGGTTTCCTCTATTCTCTGGAACATACAAACAATAGTTGTAACAACTTGTGATAACTCATGATTGTCTACAAATTCTATCAACTATGCCATTTCTGGATCTTGTTCAATTAATGGATTTTTCTCCTCATTCTGGGACATACATGCCTGCTTCTTTGCTTGCCTATAATTTTTTATCAGATTTTTAAGTTACTTGGAAAGAGTTTTATCTTTCCAAGGATTGCTTTTAAGCTTTATCTGGCAGGTTCAGAGACATATTAATTTAGGACTGATTTTTTTCCCCCCATTGCTAAGACAATATCTGAGTATTCTGTACTCCATAAATTATGAGGTTTTTCTACTCTGGCGTCTGGAATCAAACTATTCCTAGTGTGTGTGGGTTCCAAAGATGGTTTTGCCTATTTATTTTTAGTGGTTCTTTCCCACAGCAGGGGAAAATCTCCATAGGTCCCTGGAGCTCTCTCTCATTGTCTTTCTCTCATCTTTGGTACTCAGCCCTGCAAACTCTAGTCTTCTTGGACTTCCTGGACTCCCCATTCCATCTCTACTCAGAAAGACCATAGGGCCCCATCTATATTTCGTTTTCCTGTACTAAGTCCCAGGAACATCTCCAGATAATAATCTGGTACAATCATAGGCTCACTTCATTTGTATCTCCTCTTTGAAGAATCACTGTCCCCTACTGCCTGTCATCCAATGTTTGAAAAGCTGTTATTTCTTTTTTTTCCCATTTTTTTCTAGTTGTTTAAAAAAGCAGAAGATTAAGTTGGCTCCCTTGACTCCATCTTGGCTAGAAATGAAAGTGTATCTTTTCTTAATATTTTAAAATAATCAATTTTAACTGGCAAATGCTGAAAGTCATACAAAGCTATGTAAAATAGGATTGTTCATAATCTTCAGTAATTTTTAAATACCTACTGATAAGTTTTATTCATTTGATCAACAAACATTTATTAAATGTTTACTATATGCCTGATATTATGCCAGGAACTGGATATTACCAAGTTAAAAGATTAATTCTTGCCATATGCACAGACTTAAGAAGTCTCTAGTATTTTACTTATTAGTTCTCAAAAGTACATTTCTAGTTTATTTTTATATACTTAGAGATTTCATCTTTTTGATTAGGGATTCATCTATATGATACCATGCATGAGAATTAATTTTTCTGGTTTCCAAAGTTGTTTGTTTTTTTCTTCAGTTATATTGGCCTTACCCATGCTGATGACATTTTTAATTTCCATAAATTTTCATATATAATTACCAATTTTGGTTGACAGAAGTAAGGAAATACTTAAGAATTCACAGAAAAAATTACAAAAATGATTAAGACATGAGGGTAACTTGAGAATTAAACTATTTAAAATTAACTTAAAAAACATATAAAAAACACATTCACTCTTGGCTCAATGTGTGTGTATCTTGGCTGAGAGTAGTTTGGACAGAAGGAAGGAATAGCGTCTGTGAAATAAAGTTTGGGCAGCAATCAAGTGTCTCAGCCAGGGAGTGGGGTTTCCATCCAAACTAAGACCTCTAAACACTCAGGTTTTCCAAATATTTTAAAATTAAAAAATAAAATTAGAATTAAAAATAAAAGCTTTCTTCATTTTTTTCCATGGGACATATAAATCATATATGACATTTTTTTTAAAAGTCAGGGCTTAAAAGGGTATCTTTTTATAGATCTTAAAAAATCATCTCAAATCTAATACTCTGAAATAATCTACATTGATTTTTGATGACTATCGTGTTACAAATCTTTTATGTAAATATAATTTCATATATAAAGAATCATATTACACATCATTTAAAAGTGATGGTCAATTTTTGTTCTAAAGTCCCTCCTTCCGCCACCTCTCATTTTCTTATTTTTATTTATGTATTCTGATTGCTGTTGTGAAACCAGAAATTAGGTTAGGCCTACTGAAATCACATGGAGTGAGGGTGGGGAAGGCTTATTTCTCCAAAGGAAACTAAGGCTACCATTAGCAGAAGAAGGTTGATGGATACTTGGGCACTTAAAATCAGCAAATGCCCGAATATAAGAATTCTGGACATGGAGTAAGGAGATGTAGGCATAAACCATAACACAACTTTTACTAACTTTGTGACCTTGAACAAGACAATTTAACTTTTCTAAGCTTCAGTTTCTTCATCTGTATTATGGACTTATGGAAGCTAAGTGGAAAATGTGTATAAAATGTAGAGTAAATATTCATTGATTGTTCACACCTACTTTCCTGCAGGCATTCATGCTTTCAAGAAATATTTCGAGTATTTATTACATGCCAGACACTCCGCTTGGTGTAGGAACGCAATGTGGAGCAAAATCAGATATATCCCGTTCTCAAGAAGCTTACAGATGTGGATAGGACAGGTATTAATGAAAGAATCACAGATGTAAATGCCAAATTACATAATAAAGGGGAGTGAAAGAAGTCATGACTGTCCTGAGATCTGAAGGAAGATTAGTGGTGGACTAGACAAGGATGTGGGACAATGTTCCAGGTTGAAAAGAAACATTTAAGGCTCTCTGGTGGTAAGAGGTACCGTGGGTCTGGACAACTGCAGGGAGGGCAGCACTGCTGGGTTGCAGTGACAGTGGTTGTCCAGTAGGCACCAGGTTAAAGACAGAGTTGCCTCGTTGGCTGCGATAAGAATTTTGTTCATTATCCCAAGAACAAGGGGGAAGTCATTAATGCATTTTAAACAAAGTAGTGAATAATAAGATTTGCAGTTTGAAAAGACCATTTTGACTGCAGCATAGCAGACATGATGGTGAAAGGCTGGCTGACAAGTGGATGTGACTGGAGCAGCTGGGAAGCCAGGTTAATGTCAGTGCACATTCATAGGAGCAGATGGGTGCAGGATACATTTGGAAAGTAAGAATGGAGGACTCTCCCTACAGCCTTGACATGGGAGATAGGGGAGAGAGCACGGTTGCCAAAAATAATTCCAACATTTTTGCTCGTGTGATGGGGTGGAAGATTTTACCTTTAGCTGCTTGTGGTTTGAAGATGCAGTGGAGTGGGTAGCCAGAGTGTTTGAATTGGATTCTGAACATGCTGAGTTTTGGGTGCCTCGGAAGAACCCAAATGGTGTGGAGTAGGCAGGTGCATGTTTGAGTCTGGATCTCTGAAATGAGATCTGGGCTGCAGATACAAAAGGATGGGGCATCTCTCTGTGGGTAATGATTTAAGCTGTAGCAGAGGAACAGATCTCCTCAAAAGAACAGAAAAAGAAGTCGCTTCTTACTACTCATATTTGCATAGATTAAAAATGGTGCGTAAAGGGTGCCTGGGTGGCTCAGTCAATTAAGTGACAGACTCTTGATTTCGGCTCAGGTCATGATCCCAGGGTCATGGGATCAAGCCCCCTGTCAGCTCAGAGTCGGCTTCAGATTCTCTCTCTCCCTCTCTCTCTGTCTCTCCCCTGTTCATGCCCTCTCTCTTTCTTTCTCTCAAAATAAATACATAAACTTAAAAAAATATAGCACATAAAATGTCATGATAAAAGTCAGGTTATAAGTACCAGTTAAGTAATAAAAGTACTTATAATCTAGTACTATATATAAGTACTAGATATACACATAAGTATTTCATGTATGTTTATATATTATATATCATCACAATATATAAGTATGTACATATAATATTATATATAAGTGCTGTAATAACTATAAATATTACTTAAAATAGTTTTCTTACCCCACATTAATGATCATTGATTCACCTATTAAAGATTTAGCCTGTAGGCCATTTTTTTCATTATCTTCAACATAATGATGCCATTCTAGTTTTGTGAAAAAATGCCATATATGACATTTAAAAAACATCCTGAAGATCCTTTAGATAATGCCTTAATAATATACTTTTTAAAATTAGTAATTTTGTGGAAGCTGTATTCTTCAAAGATTTATGCACAGAAACTTGGCTATAGATACATTTTAAGAAATGATTTATTAATGCCCTTTATTTGCGTTATTCTGTGTTGGTGGTCTATAATACATAGTTTCTGATGTGTTTTTCTTTTCCCTTTATGACAGGCCTGAGGGTAATATTAATATGAAAATTTATAATTTCCTGTTTCCCTTCCCTGTACTATCCTCTTGCATACTTTACTTCATATTCGATCATTTCTTTTTTTTTTTTAATATTTTTTTAGCGTTTATTTATTTTTGAGACAGAGAGAGACAGACCATGAACAGGGGAGGGTCAGAGAGAGAGGGAGACACAGAATCCGAAACAGGCTCCAGGCTCTGAGCTGTCAGCACAGAGCCCGACGCGGGGCTCGAACTCACTGACCGTGAGATCATGACCTGAGCTGAAGTCGGACGCTTAACCGACAAGCCACCCAGGCGCCCCTCAATCATTTCTTTAAACATACAAATTTGTGCAGGTTTACACTGCCTACAGAATCGACAAAGCATTGGCCTTACTCCTTACTTGGAGTACTGTAATTTGCAAACGTTCCATTGTAAAAACAACGGTCTTTGATGGCTATGGAGAACATCCAGCAAAGTATTCTAGAACCTTTAGATTAAATCAGAAGCAAAATAAGTAAAGCAGATCTTATAAAGGAGGACAACAAATATATAAATGATCGTATTTAATTTATGAGGACTCGTTCAGGTTTCTGGTAAGCTTTAGAGCAGATCTGACAATGTACCTGGGTAGGTGGTGACGAGTTGGTTGATAAAATCACCCTCTCACAGTACACACAGGGCATGATGGCCATGTCTTTATTCTTGCACTCAAAGCCTTTTAGGATTGGGTGGAAGAAATGTGGGGAGAATATGGAAATCTACTGGATTCAGTTCTGTAGATTAAAAGGCATCGTGGGCCGTGTCTTCTGATGAATTCTAATGGATTATTTATAATGAGGAAAAATCACTTAAGAGCGTCCTCTGCAAACTTTTTTACCAAAAGGTAAATGTGTAGGAATATACAGAAGCTAAGTGCCCCATTGCATCAATGAGGGTTTCTGAAGTCTCATTGTTAACCTTAAAAATTCACATGAAAGTTTCTTTTTGTCTAGTATATTGTGTTTTAACATAAACACTAAAATTCATTACTGATACAACTGCATAACTTTTACCTTCAAACTATTAAAGTTAAAATGGGTTTGTCAGGAGGATATATGCGTCTTGTAGTGTTGTCGCATTCTGGGGTGCACTACTGATGGAGTGGGAGACACCATGTAAGGACACCAGACACTGCTTTGGGATACATTATTCATAGGGGCATTTAACCTTAGTTATAAAGTTGAAGCTACATTGGCACGGCAAAATAGAACAAAACATGGCAATTAGCTATTTCATTTAGGCAGATAATTTGAGCAACAGACTGACGTAGTGGTATTGAGTTTCATTTCTAGAAATTGAGGTTGCGCTTCCAGATTATGATCTAAAGTTTTCTTTGTGTTTTGTGGCATGGATTCTTCAAGGGTAAGAGTTGCTAGTTATTTGGTGTATTAGCATCTAGCTCAGTACCTGGAGCATGAGAGAAGATCCGTAAATCAATGTTAAGTAAATGAAAGAAATAGGTTAAGTTAATACACTCCAGCTGTGGTGATATCTGACCTGCTTTTTATTTATTTATTTATTTATTTATTTTTTAAGTTTGTTTGCTTATTTTGAGAGAAAGAGAGACAATGAGTGGGGAAGGTCAGAGGGAGAGGGAGAGAGAGAGAGAATCCCAAGCAGGGTCCGTGCCATCAGCGCAGAGCCCGGCATGGGGCTTCATCTCATAACTGACTGTGAGATCGTGACCCGGGCCAAAATCAAGAATTGGAGGCTTAAACCACTGAGCCACCTAGGCGCTCCAAATTGAAGCCTATATTTCAATCTTTGCTCATCTAAAAGAAGAATTAATTAGAAATTTAGCTGGATATTCTCCATCATCTAAATACCATTTGATTTTCTAATATCCAATAGCTGTATGCTATGTGGCTATATTAGCATGTTCCGAGAATCTATAAACTACATTTGAAATTTTAAACACTATTCCTTTTGCGATACTGTCTGAAAGGAGTCCATCTATGGGTAGCTAGTTAAAATGTGGGTAGGGGCGCCTGGGTGATTCAGTCGGTTAAGCTCCCTGCTCTTGATTTCAGCTTAGGGCATGATCTTGCAGTTTGTGTGTTCAAGCCCAGCATCTGACTCTCTGCTGACAGTGGGAAACCTACTTGGGATTCTCTCTCCTCTCTCTCTGCTCTTCCCTCCTCAAAATAAAGAAATAAACTTAAAAAACAGATAGGACTGTGATTTTCCAATTAAGCAAAATTCATTCCAAAATTTGTTTCCTACTTTTTCATGAATAGCACTATATATATAGACATTGCTTTATAGACTGTCTTCTGTTGCTTTATTCTCAGTTACTCTTTATATATTTTTATTTTATTCTTTACTGTATATTATCTTTCAGAGTTGATGCCGTTTTTAAAAGGCTGTCAACATTCAATGACTGGACTAGAAACATTTAATTATATCCTTGATGCGCTTGTCTAAAAAAGATACATTCTAACCTTAAATATAGTTTTAAATTAAGACAAAGGAAGCAAGGTTTGAAGTAAATATTTTATTAAGTTAATTTTAGTTCTGACAGCCTGTAGCTATTATCTAATTATAGAGAGTTTCCTAAAAGAGAAACTCATTAGTATGTGACATAATAAGGTGCATGCCTCACACTCAGTGTTTTTAGGACAGAAATCTTGCAAGTAAACATGCCCACAAGTGTTTCGAATTCACAAGTATCTTGCATTTACTGGGCTTGCAAGTTTTATTGCAAAATAGAGTTTCCTCCAAAGTAAAGGAATTACTCCATCAAAGCTCCATTTGAATACAAACTTTAGAGTTGAGACAAATGAAGGATGTAGCTGAGGTTTTGTAGCTGAGGTTTGGTGAGGTTCTGAAAACATCTGTTATATGTTGATGGTAAGGAGGACACATTTAAATCTTTATTATGTGTGTTTCAATAGAGGATGAATTCGTGAAATAGCTGAAAGTGATAATAATAGTAAGTCTCTCCTGATTTTATAGAAGACATCAATCCGTGTTTAATAGCATGTCAGGAACTTCCGCTTCCAGGAATATGGAATAGACATATTTTTCCTGTTCTTTCCACTAAGTACAACCAAAACCTTGGACATTATATATAAAACAAGTGTAAGAAGTCTTTGAAAGGTAGAAGAAAAAGACAGATCTGTGAGGGATCTCAGGACTCATGAGTTTCTAGGTGAGTTTCCATGAGTTTCTGTGGTGAGTTTCCCGGATTTTCTCTTTTCCTCATATATTCAAGACTTGGAGCTAAGGAAGCTGACAATGCACAGATGCCAAAGAACTCAGACAAACAAAACAAAACAAAAAAAGCCTGCTTTTTCTAGCCAAGGACTGGGAAGGGAACAACCTAACAAGACAGAAAATGTTTATACAATAATCACTTTACTCCAGGGAAACAACACAGAATAAACTGTGACCCAACATTTACCTCACCGGCAAAGGTCAGAGGGCCCCAGACTTTGACCTTTGTCAGGCTGTGACGGTTGTCCCCAAAGCTCCATTCACTTTACGTTCACACAAAAGCCTGTACGCAAATGTTCATAGACTTTATTTGTAATGGCCCAAGCGGAATCAGCAGACTTGTCCTCCAACTGGCAAATGCTTAAACCCCCTTGGTACATTTGTGCCATGGAGTAGTACTCAGCAGTCAAACGGATGACCTGTCAGTACATGTGACAATTGGAGCGAATCTCCAGAGAATTATACTGAATGAAAAAAAAAGCTCAAAAGGTTGTATTCCACATGATTCCATGCAAAACATTCTTGAAATGACACAAATATAAAAATGGAGAACAGGGGTTCCTGGGTGGCTCAGTCGGTTAGATATCCAATTACTGATCTTGG
This sequence comes from Panthera uncia, assembly GCF_023721935.1. Taxonomy (NCBI): domain Eukaryota; kingdom Metazoa; phylum Chordata; class Mammalia; order Carnivora; family Felidae; genus Panthera; species Panthera uncia. The sequence goes on from NW_026057576.1 coordinate 50,138,228, forward strand.
CTCAGGTCATGATCTCACAATTTGTGAGATCGAGCCCTGCATCAGGATTCTGTCTTGGGATTCTGTCGCTCCTTCTTTCTGCCCCTCCCCTGCTCATTCTCATTCTCTCTCTCTCTCTCTCAAAACAAGTAAATAAACTTAAAAACATGGAGAAGAGACCAGTCATTTCCAGGGGCTAAGGAGGACACAGGGAAAGGATGAGGGGGAAGTGAGTGTAGGTGTAAAAGGGCCACACAAGGGATCTTGATGGAAATGTTCTGTATCAGTGTTAATATCCTGGCTGTGATATTGTACTACAGTTTTGTAAGTTATTACTATAGGCAGAAATTGAATAAAGTAAGTGTACATGGAAACTCTCCGTGTTATTTCTTACAACTGCATTTCAATCTATGATTACCTTATAATTAAACATTAAACTCACAAACTATGTCAGGTAAAAAGTAAACCTCTCTCTTGGGGCACCTGGGTGGCTCAGTTGGTTAAGCGTCCAACTCTTTGATTTTGGCTCAGGTCACAATCCCTCAGTTTATGGGATTGAGCCCTACCTTGGGGTTCGCACTAAGAACAGAGAGCCTACTTGAGATTCTCTCTCTCCCTCTCTCTGTGCCCCTCCCCTGCTATCTTTCTCTGTCTCTGTCTCTCAAAATAAATAAATAAATATTTCAAAAAGTAGACATTTCTCATGAGTGGGATCAGATACCAAATTTCCAGCACAAACAGGAAAATTCCTTGCTTCCACTGATTCTTTAAGACGTTTCCCTCATGCACTACATAACCCCCTAATATCTGGTTTGGCTTTCCCAGCCTTTGAAATGCATGCAGTATAGGCAGAGATATGACTGATGGTCTTGAAAACTAGAGACACCACATTGCCAAGATCTCTCGGGAAATCTTCTTTAAGATTACCGGATTTCGTTTGGTCAAACTTTTGAGGAACTTCACATCCCATTTCTTAGTTTTCATTCCCCACTGTTGTAACCGGTTTTCTTCTGGAAATAGTTTGAGGCAATCTATAAAGAGTACACACAGAGTCAGTACATTAAAATAAGGATAAAAACCAAGAGTTATGCAATGCAGGCGGGGAGAAATGGGAAAGAAGGTTTAAATTAAAATTCTAAGTCTTTTTTTTGGTAAAATTGAAAAAAATATATATCTCAAGTTTTTAATATCTTTAGCCAAAGGGGTACTGGTGATGAATTATATAACTTCTATTATGAAATAAGAGAGAGACACATTATATGTTAGGACAAAATTCTGAGTGCAATTTGTTGTATGGCTTTTAACTGGCGATCTTAACAATAAAATTACTATTACTTTTGCAAATGTGCTTTTACAAAAACTGCTTGTTGTAAACCATGTAACTGGTTCAAAAAAACAAACAAGCAAACATACAAACAAACAAAAAACAAACAAAAACAAAAAGTCTTACAAATGATAAGACCATAGCACTGAACTCTGGCTGAGGGGATTCTTCCCATGATGGACAGAGTGGAGGGTCTACACTGAGTCACTGACCTGGGGCACCTGGCTGCCGGGTCATCACCCTAAGCTCATGTCTAACCATCATACTCTGGCTTCTGCAGTCAGGCCTGTGTCCCCACTGCCTTCGGCCTGGGACAGCCAGTCGTGTTGTGCTCCTAGCACAGTGTTTCCTGTGAATGTGGGCTTGTCATCATAGCTCACTTTTGCTTCTCTCTATCCTTCCCTCCCTCCCTGCTTTTTGAAACTGGGTCCTTCTGAAGTCATCATTGCCTGTCTACACAGATCCTTAGATTCAGGTAACTTTCTCTTCCATAACTACTACTAATGTAATTCCAGAGCAAGGTACACAAGACCTGACTCTACATGTGGCTTATTATTTTTCCAAGTAGTTTTGATTTTATATTCTTAGATTGCAAATGTCTGGAGAGAAGTGTATATCCACCTGTCTACTGATCTACCTCTTTGTTGTAGGTGCCGGGTCTGGAATAAGTCCAGCCATATTCTTGGCTCTGCCATTTGCTGGTTATGCTATCTTGGAAAAAAATGCTTAATTGTTCTGGGTCTTTGTTGCCTCATCTGTGTGGATATAGGGATAGTTGCAACACAAACCTCAAAGGTTTGTGAGCATTGAATTAATTTATACATGTTTAGCTCACAGAACAGTACCTAGCATATTGTGAACACTCAGGAAGTGTTATCAGTTATCTGCTGTTTTCTGTATTACTCAGTATCGTATGGGAGAATATTCAACCTTACACAATTTTTAAAAATATCTTAAGGGGGCGCCTGGGTGGCTCAGTCTGTTGAGCGTCCAACTCTTGCTTTCGGCTCAGGTCAGGATCTCACAGTTTGTAAGATCGAGCCCTGCGTTGAGCTCTGTGCTGAGAGTGCTATAAAGCCGGCTTGGGATTCTCTCTTTCTCTCTCTCTGCCCCTCCCTGACTTGTGCATGCTCTCTCTCAAAATACATCAATAATCGTTTCTGTCCTTGGTATATTTTTTTAAAATGTGGTTACAGCCTGGCAAAGATCAAAGTCTGGGGGCCTTCTTGACTTTTGCCGGTGTGGTAAAGGTGGGGCCACGGTTTATTCTGAACAGTTTTGTGTGGTGACAGGCTGAGGAAGCTCTGCCATCTTCAACACAAGGCTTCCACGTCTCAGGTCATCTCTATTCCAGTTGGCCAGAAGTATGGAGAAGTACCTGTGGTACGTTTTCAATGAATTGGGGAATCGGGTCATCAAAACACCTGTCCTCCTTTTCTTTCTGGGTTTTCAGCTGGACCCTATTCCCCAACCTCTTTCAGGACTGAGTGTCAGCCAGTAGACTGTGAGAGGAAAGGGTATGTGCCATTTCAGACCCGATTCATGTGTCAGCCTGTCACCCCACGAAATAGTTCATCCATTCAGTTAGTTGTATCAGGTTGCAAGAAATAAACTACGATTGAATAAGGTCTATAATGCATTTCTTGGGTCTCTTTGTGGTAACTGTTCATACAAGCCTGCTATTACAATGGACAGTTCTAACAACTGTGTGTGAGAGAAGCAGCTTCACATAAGCCAATGTCATAGTATCTGCCCATTTGTCTTCTAATTTGGGTCTCTCGTTCAAACTGCTTATTCCTCTATCCATGGCATGTCGACATGCACAGCGAGTCTCTACTCTTCAGTGATCTCAGGGGATTCCAGTCATATCTTAGTTTTAGCTCTCTTAACTATGATTGTGTTTCTTTTGTTAATCTCAGAATTCTCCAAAGCAAGATTTGCATTTGCCGGATGCCCCCCTTTTAAGTAAAAGCATCCCAAACACTAAACACCAGCCTCAAAATTTGTTTAGCATTTTCTAATGACTTGAAAACAGAGGTGTGTGCGTGTGTGTGTGTGTGTGTGTGGAAAAATGTGTATTGGTGTGTTTGTGACTTTCCTAAGTCAAAGCACAGGGCTGGCTGAATTCAGTAACATATGAATTTACTGGCTGAACAAAGCCCACTCCACCTTCCCCTATTTGCCAGCGCTGAAATAAAGTGTTCTCCTGGGTAACAGAAGACCACAGGATGGAAAAGGTAGGGACAGGTATCCCCCACTTTTTCAGTTTGCGCTAGACCGCTTCGCTTTACAAAACCTACATTAACACCTATTTCTGCTAACTGGAAGAAATTCACAGACAATTTTCACTTTTATGGAAAAAAGGTGAAAAGCAAACATGACATCCAGGGTTTGTTTTGCCCTGAGCCTTGCGGAGGTAGTGTGCACCTCACGCAACAAGAGCAGCCCCGCCAGGCTCCTTCCCAGGGGACCACACTCAGCCTCCCAGCACGAGGCCCCAGAGCTGTGTCTGTGAGCCCCTGTGCTTTACCTAGACTTACTGTGTGCGTCTGCTAGCAAGATGTGTCCTAGGGTATCACAAAAGTCCAAGAGAAGTTATTTCGGGGGGATGGGACACTCAAAATTTTCCATATAAATTAATGCTCATCGTCTTTGCACTCTGCTATTTTGGCTTATTTTCAGACAGTGGGGGAACCCTCTGTTCTTGCGTGAACACCAATTCTTATTCTTGGAAGCAAACTTTTCTGCCTATTTGTGTCTCTCAATTCTCTTTCTCTGCTCTGCCCATTGAACAAACTCGGTTTTATTTGAGGTATCAAGAAGACAAGGATGCGTCAGTGCATGACGGTCTCAGGACAGGCGCTGATGCATCTGCCCATCCGTGACTTCACTCAAGGGCCACTTTATAGAGCATTTCTACATGGGATCAGAATTTTAGAATAAGAAAACTGGTAGACCAAACCTCAAAATTATAAAGAGTGAGCAAAATTAAGTTCCAACATGGGGGGAGAAAACACACAAGAGAAACTTTTGTCAGGGTCAGAAGTGGATGCTTTCCTTGAGAGGTAGAAATTCGAGATCTCATCCAACAGCGCCATTGTGGTGTGGGAACCACACTCCCTGTTCTCGGAAAGTGAGGTACATGGGCTATTTCTTCTTGTGAGGCACCTGAATTATAAACTGGTGACTCTAGAACTGCTACCAGTAAGGAGTCGGCCCAATCTGGAACGGAGTAAATCATGTGCCCTGTCACTGGGAGTTCTAAGTTTCCTGGAGTAGTGGCAAAACAATAGAGGTCTTGGCCAATAGGGGTTTGTTCCATTGCTGGTGGTTTACCGAAGATGAATCAGCACTAGTAGCCAAAGAATGTCAAGGTTAAGCAATAGCACCCCCCTTCTTGTCTCCTCAGACTTCCCTTCAGAACTGTCCCACCCAAGTCTCTGCAGATGTTGGTGTTTGTGAGATGACCTTGCAGAGGGCTGCATCGGGCCAATTTATGAGTTCATGAGTTCCTCTGTCTCCCTTCCCTCCTCCCTGGAGGCTGACAGTGTTTGGGGAAAAACAGAAGTCATCCTGATGGTTGGGGCAAAACAAGAAGCAAGTCACGAGTTTGCTGGTTTTTGAGGGGTTACTGCTATATCACACATTGTTCTTCATTAGGCTAGTAGTCTTGGTATGACACGGCATTTTTTGATAACTTAAATCCAGGCTTAGAATTTTTAATGCCACTTTAAGTTACTAATTATAAAACTAAACTTGATGTCTCTTGATCCCACAAAACACATGAGCCAACCGCCAGCTATATAGTAATTTTTTTGAGATTCAAGATCTTAGGGGGACCTGGATGGTTCAGTTGGTTGAGTGACCAGCTCTTAATCTTGGCTTGGGTCATGAGCTCACAATTTGTGAGTTCCAGCCCCACATCGGTCGGGCTCTGCACTATCAGTGTGGAGCCTGCTTGGAATTCTCTGCCTCCCTCTCTCTCTCTGCTCCTCCCCAACTCATGCTGTCTCTCTCAAAATAAACATTAAACAAAAAAGATTCAGAAGAAAAAAGAGATTCATGATCTTGGCCAAGATATAAAATAACTAATATATACCCATTTGGAAATGTATTAAATACTATAACTATACACACTCTATTATGTATTCTAAAAAGTCCCTTTTGGTTTGAGAAGTTAGTTCTCATAGAAATCGTAGATAGTTGGGGCGCCTGGGTGGCTCAGTCGGTTAAGCAGACGACTTCGGCTCAGGTCATGATCTCACGGTCCGTGAGTTCAAGCCCCGCGTCAGGCTCTGTGCTGACAGCTCAGAGCCTGGAGCCTGTCTCAGATTCTGTGTCTCCCTCTCTCTGACCCTCCCCCGTTCATGCTCTGTCTCTCTCTGTCTCAAAAATAAATAAACGTTAAAAAAAAAAAAAAAAAAAGAAATCGTAGATAGTTATTCTAAGAGTGGTCAAATCATGTAGGCCCACTGAAATTGGAGAAAGATAATCTGTCTGCGGCCTCAGTTTGAATGTGGATTCCTTCCCAGATGATCCTTTGAGCTTACTTCTTAGGCTTTGTCTGGAAGCAAAAGCAATGCCACCAAATATGATGTATAAGCAAGTATATATATCTGAACATCATTTGTAATAGGACGTACTGGAAAAAAATGTAAGTACCTACCAATGTAAGACTGGTTTAAAGAATTATATCAGATTTATAAAATGGAATGTCTTGAATTCATTTAAAATATTTTCTTTTCTTTTTCTTTACTTTTAATCCCAATTTCTTTATTTTAATCCCAAGTTAGTTAACATACAGTGTAGTCTTGGCTTCGGGAGTAGAACCCAGTGATTCATCTCTTACATATGACACCCAGTGCTCATCCCAATAAGTGCCCACCTCCTCAATGCCATCACCCATTTAACCCACCCTCCCCCACCAGGGGAAATAGGGGAAGGGAAAGATACATTAGATAAAATAATATTTTGTAAATACAAATTTTTTATAAATACTACTTTGTTATCATTATTATTAAACATTGACATGGAAGCAACTTTGAAACGTGTTTTTAAAGGGAGAAAAAGGTAACAAACAAAAACTATACATTAATGTGGTAAAATAACATACACACACCTAGAAAATTTATTAAAATATAATTATATATATTACAAGTTCTCTCTATATTGTCATAGAAAAATACTATCTCAGTGTTAATGATTGTTACTTCATGGTTAAATCACAGATTATTTTCTTTTTCTTACACAGCTTTGTATGTGTGTTTATTGCTTGTGTCATAAAGTTATATTAAATTATAGTTTTCAGGCTAAAATGGCAGAATATAGTTCTGCCTAACAGCTAAGAAAATAAATAAAAATAGTAACAAATAAAGTATGAAATTTAACCAACAATCAAATAGAAAGGACGAGCGACCACATGTGGTCAAGTTCAAACTGTGATGTTCAGTACAAAAACTAGTTCCTCCCCTGGAGTGGAGTGCAGTGGTTCCTAGCTTTACCCCTATGTCCCAGTAGTTGTAGTGGGTAGAAAAGTTGAATCAATGAAATTCAAAACTTAAAATTCTCAGCAGCATCATTATGATTTGTATCCACCACCATTCCCAGGTTAGAGAGCAGTAAGCAGGCTGAGGCTGCGAGGATGAGGAAATTATTCCAGGAAGAGTCAAGGACAAATCCTATAGAGTAAAGGCTACATCACTTGAGCCAATAGAAATGGACTTCAAAACCACTGGAGAGGTTTGAGATTATCCAGGATTTCCTGATAAATCCTGGCAAAACTTAAAAGCCCCAGTGATTCCCTTTCTGGACTAAAATCGTTTCCCAACTAGGTGAAATGATACACAACATTGAAGAAAATCCCAAAGGAGACAGTGGAGCCGCTGGCCTTAAAGGAGAATGTGCAAAGACCCAGCTGAACTCCTCCCCACCCTCACTTTCCTTCCATAGCACTCACCACTGCCTCTAGGCTACAGAAAAGCAAAGGGAACGCGAGGTTCAGCCTTTGTAGCCAAGAAGAACAGACAAACAGGTTTTAAAAGCAGGAGGGTAGGTGTCTAGAAACATTTAAATGCTTAAAAAATTCTATTTCTCACACCCGTGGATGGGTTTTCCACACCAAAAAATTCTATAATTCTCTGCAGATACAACTGAGTATCCTACAATTTACTTCAGTTCTGACACTAACTACCTAGAGTTAGCACATACCCTGCTGGTTAAGGGCTCTAGGATTTCAGATGCTAATCACAAGTAGTGGGTCCCCAGGTTATCCACACTTCTGTCCAACTTGGCCACAAATCAAGTTTCCATAATCCCCTCCACAAGTTTGACAATTTGCTGTAGAGACTCACAGAACTCAGGGAACATTTACATTTACCAGTTCATATTATAAGGAACGTAAATGAGGAGGCAGACAAAGAGGTACTAAGGGCAAGGTCTGAAAGGGTCCTGAGTGCAGGAGCTTCTGTTCTGGGCGGCAAGTGGGCCATCTCTCTAGCACATGGATGCATTCCCCAGCCCCAAAGCTCTGGGAAGTCCATTGTTTAGGGTTTTTATGGAGGTTCCATTATGTAACCATATTTGAATAAATCATTGGCATTGATGATTAGCTTAGTCTCTAGCCCTTCTCTTCTTGGAGGTTGGGAGGTGGGGAAGAAAGTTTCAACCCTCCAGTCACATGGTTGGCTCCTTTGGCAAGCCAAACCTCCATGCTGAAGCTATCTAGGAAACTATCTAGGGGTCACCAGCTACCAGTCATTTCATTATCATATAAAAAGACACTCATCAGGGGCGCCTGGGTGGCTCAGTCAGTTAAGCGTCCGACTTCAGCTCAGGTCACGATCTCACGGTCCGTGAGTTCCAGCCCCACGTCGGGCTCTGTGCCGACAGCTCAGAGCCTGGAGCCTGCTTCGGATTCTGTGTCTCCCCCTCTCTCTGCCCCTCCCCTGCTCATGCTCTGTCTCTCTCTCTCTCTCAAAAATAGATAAACATTAAACAAATTTTTAAAGGATTGCTTTAAGGGGCATGTGGGTAGCTCAGCCGGTTAAGCGTCCACCTCTTGATATCAGCTCAGGTTGTGATCTCGCAGTTGTGGGATTGAGCCTCGTGTCAGGCTCTGTGCTGAGCGTGGAGACTTGGTATTCCCTCTCTTTCTCTCTCTGTCCCTCCCCCGCTAGCTCATGCTCTCTCTCTCTCAAAAATAAATAAATAAACTTAAAAAAAAAGTATTGCTTTAAATACTTTCTGCTAGGAATGAAGTTTTATGGCAGACACATTAGCTTTTAAAAGAATATTTTAGGTTAGAGTCTTCTTAAAGTTTAAATGGTCCTCTGTTCGATGTATGCGGTTTCACTACCAGCTCATGTTCAGGTAAGAACATGCTCAGTTTACCAGACACGGCGAGAAGGCCAGTGTGGCTGGAGGCACAGCAGGGCAGAAAGAGGGCAAGAGGTTAGAGAATTCATTGAGGGTATTGTGGTCATAGTAATGACTTCGGATTTTATTCTGGGTGGCACGGGAAACTAGTGAGTGCGCTAGAATGGCATTAACTGTCATTTTTATAATACTCATCCCGCACTGAGATCAGGGGTTACAAGTGCAGTGTGGGGGGTGGGGCAGTCAGAGTGCTTACAGTCACAAGGAAGAGGTGATAGATACTTGGAGCTGAATATCGGTAGTTGAGATGTGAGAAGTACTTGTGTTCTACATGTTTTTGCAAGTACAGCTGACAGAATTTGCTGATGGATTAACTATGAGGTATTAGAGAAGGACAAAGCGGACAAGCACAGTTACAAGGGCTTGAGCCCACATTTAAGGACGTGCAGATATTACACGATATGTCAACGGACTAGAATTTAAATACAAATTTGAAAAAAAATAAAAATACCCAGCCGTATTACTATTTTCAATGTGCCAATGTGCTTTCGATGGTTCATAACATTTGCATTCTATCTCATTACCATGTTTCCTACGATTAGTCTTCATTCTATATTTGAACATATTTAGTTATTGCTACCACTGATTTTATGTCAGCTTTTCCTTTCTTGCTTTTCTTATACCTACTTCTTGGTGGACTTGATTTCATCATCAGCTTTTTTTTTTTAGGGAGATTCACAGATCCCACATTCCCTGGGGTATTTCTTGGTCGTAAATGTCTGGCTTTGAGTTATATCAAATGACACTTTTTCTCGAGTTTCACTTTCTTTCCCCAAGAGCCTTGCACCTGTGACTCTGCTGTCTCTTATCCCTGAGTGTTGTTCCCTGCCTTTTGCTACAGATTCTCCACTTATATTCTGCTTTGTCCTCAAGTATTTTTTCAAGAGCCACTTAAAGATATTCTACTCTTTGCTTTTTTTTTTATCTTGGAATTGTCTGCTTATTGTCTTCATACTTGACAGTTTAACTACTTATACTGTTTTAAGTCACACTTTGTTCCTCAATATTTGGGGGAAATTTTCCATTGTTTTCTGACATTGATTGTTAGCACTAAGAAACCAAGCTCCAGCCTGATTTTTTTTTTTTTTTTTTTTTTTGACCCTTAGAAGTGATGTACTTTGTGGGGCACTTGGGTGGCTCAGTGGGTTAAGTGTCTGACTTCAACTCAGGTCATGATCTCACAGTTCACGGGTTTGAGCGTCACGTAGGGGTCTGTGCTGACAGCTTGGAGCCTGGAGCCTGCTTTGGATTCTTCTGTGTCTCCCTCTCTCTCTGCCCCTCTGCTGCCTGCTCTCTGTCTCTGTCTCAAAAACAAATAAACATTAAAAAGATTATAAGAAGTGACTTACTTTGCGTGTCTAATGCCTAAAAATTTCTTTATCTTTAAAGTTCAACAAATGAAATATTCTTCAGTATTGTTTGCTTGATGATGATGATGATGATGATGAGAATGGTGATGTGTGTTTGTATATCCTAAAACATACTACCTTCTTTCAAAACTTTACATTTGGTTCTCTTTTCAGTTCAGAAAAAAAGTGTTATTCTATTATTCCTTTGAATACTTTTTCATTTTTCTGCGTGCCCTATTTCATGGACATTGATTCTGTATTATTTTTGGCTTCTAAACTCACTATCCTCTCTCTAATTTCTCTTTGTCTTTTTCTTAAGCATGCCCTGTGATTATTTCAAGACTTTCTGGAACAGGAACTTAATATCCAACCATCCATTCCCTTGGCATTATTTTTCATGTATTATTTCTGTAATAATGTCATTTGTATCCTTAATTTACCAATAACTTCTTATGTTATTCAATTCATATAGTTATTAAATTCTTCTATTGTATGATGAATTTGAAAGGAAATTTCATCTGTTTCCTGGAGTATGTTTTCTTATAGGACTGGTCCTGTGAGGGTTTTTTTTCCCCATGTGGTATATATTCACAATTGCCATGACAATTCTTTGCACAAACTACCCAAATCTATTTATTGGATATAGCATTGTAATATTGTAATATAATAAATATGAAATATAGATAATGGTTTTCATCCCCTGTTTCTATCACACAGCCCCTAAAGCCTTTACAATTTCTTGGGGCGCCTGGGTGGCTCAGTCGGTTGAGTGTCCGACTTCGGCTCAGGTTATGATCTTACTTACATGAGTTCAAGCCCCGTGTCGGGCTCTGTACTGACAGCTCAGAGCCTGGAGCCTGCTTCAGATTCTGTGTCTCCCTCTCTGCCCCTTCCCCACTCACACTCTGTCTCTCTCTCTCTCTCTCTCTATCAAAAATAAATAAACATTAAAAAAAATAACCTTTACAATGTCTTGAGTGGTAGGAGCATCACGTGTTATATTTGGTCTTAGCACCCAATTCCTGACACAAAAGCTTTTAAGACCCTTAGAATTTCTTGGGGGATGAGTGTCTTTTTATTTTTATTATTTTATTATTTTTTAATGTTTATTTTTGACAGAGAGAGAGAACTCACAAACTGCAAGATCATGACCTGAACAAAAGTTGGACACTTTACCAACTGAGCCACCCAGGTGTCCCTAAAGCAATCCTATTAAAAGAAAGAAAGCTGTGGGGAATTCCCATTAAAAATTATACTTTCTGAGCAAACATGTTAGTAACTAAAATAATTTTAATAATATTGTCACCAAACTATACATGATAAAACATAGAGTTGGTCAGTTTAGCTTCTTTTAAAAATTTATTTAGTTATTTTGAGAGACAGAGAGAGAGAGTGGGCAGGGAGGGCAAGAGAGGGAGAGGGACAGAGAGAGTCCCAAACAGGCTCCACTGTCAGTGCAGAGCCTGACTCCAAGCTTAAATCTATGAACCATGAGATCATGAGCTGAAATCAAGACTCAGATGTTCAAGTGACTGAGCCACCCAGGCACTGCCTAAATTAGCTTTGTAAAAAATACATTTTAAGTTCTGCATAATGGAGCCTAAAGTTTTGTAATACTAGCATAAAGATATTCCCCTATGTACGTATGTAGTAAATTAGATAAACCCATAATCCACTGAGGACATTAAATTTCTTTTGAATAAAAAGATGGACAATATGCCAAATTCTAGATTAGGTATATAGTTCATGGCTATAGAGACAAAATGAGGTAGAAAGCTTAGGAGTATATTTGGATAAAATGAGTTAACTAAGTGCATTATATGAAAAAAAAAAGAGTGGTTTTCTGAAATGAATTCTTTGAATTGATTGCACAAAGTGAAAAATAGAAAAAAGAAGCAAGAAAGCAAAATGAACAGGAAAACTACGTAAAATAAACCTTAATTTAGATGCAGATTGTGTTAGTATCTCTCCTCTAGTCTGATCTTCTCTCCATATCACTCACACTCTCAAGTTGAGCTAACAAGAAAACAGTGAAATTTACATGGAATTCAGATACCTTTTCTTATGACCTAGAGAGACAAAGAAATCCCTTCCTTGAAGTTCCTGAGTTAAGAGACAGGCCATTTTCTATGTGAGATAATGTGTTCACCTCTTAACTACGGAGAATGGAGCTTGATGAATAATCAGCTGGACAGCAGTTGTGCAATCACTGATAGGAAGTCAGGAGTCACCGCTGGGAAAACATAAGAAAGTTTGAAGAGCCTAAGGATAGAGGGAAGGGCTCCAGATCCCCCAGGGGAATTAGGGAATTTATAGGTTCAAGTAAAAGTAGTGTGTTTTGGTACTTTTATCTCAGAAACATACAGAAGATTGTTCAAAAAAAGTCAGTGGGTCTACAGTTACAGATTTTATTTAGGAAAAACAAAACAGGAGAAAAACCTTAGAGCTATCTGTACACGGCAAAGTTTACAGAAGAAAGTGTCCTTTGTTACTCTGTTGGATGTAACATTCAAAAGCATTCCAAGATTTCACCGTCCCTCTGTAGAAACTCTGCCGATTTAGGGAAGCGATTAATTTCAATCTGCAATTTTTCTTCGTTCCCTTGTAGATCCTTATTTGAGCAGCTTAGTGGGGAAGCTTAAGAGTTCTTACAACTCCCCCTGCTGGCAGAAAATAAGAAGTGCAACTTTAATGTGGAAAACTTCAGATATTTATCTGGAAAGTAATGGCTAACTATAAGATCAACTTTTAATTTTAAAAACAAGATTGCTTCCAGCTCTGATCTCTGAAGAAGTTTAAAACGTAAATTAAGGGTCGCCTGGGTGGCTCAGGTCATGATCTCGCAGTTGATGAGTTTGAGCCCCGCGTGGGGCCGTGTGCTGACAGCTCAGAGCCTGGAGCCTGCTTCAGATTCTGTGTCTCCATCTCTCTCTTCCCCTCCCCTGCTCTCTCTCTCGCTCTCTCAAAAATAAAAGCACATTAAAAACAATTAAAAAGAAATAAAAAACAAAACATAAGTTAAAACCACAAAAAGTAATAATTAAATTTGTCGGAGAGCCTAATTTCCTGAGAAGTCAGATCAACAATGAATCTTACGTTATACATTTAATTCAACAGCCTAATTTCAAAAATTCATATCTGACATCTGATCCAGAATAACATTTTCATCTCCTAAACTTTCAGATTGTGCCTCTGCCGAATGCCATTCTGTCTCCATAGATCTATCGTTATCTGTGGCAGAAACAGAAGGTTCCCCAATCATTTAATCTACCCCCCCCCCCCCCCACACACACACACCACACATTTTAACCCCTTTGCCATTCTTGCAATTGGGCAGCAGTGATGTGCATCACTTACCGGTCTTCAAACAAAAGAACCTGCCCACGACCCCCAAGTGTCTCCCCCACAGCTGCGGTCACTGCAGACATCCCAGATAGTGTCCATCGGCCTAGTGCTTGAGTGCCCATATGGAGCAGATTCCCCTGCGTGCCCATTCTTCCGATTGACCCACAGTGGATTCTGCATGAGAAACGCCTGTTAAACGTTAAGCAATTGAGATTTCGAGGCTCTTATGTGCTGAAAATAATAAAGTAGCTGATGTTTTCAGAACACCTGCAGCATATTAGGCACAATCCCGAACACTTCATATGTCTCATTCGGTGTTTGCAACAGGCCAGTGAAGCAGTTTTGCTATTTTAGTAGCCACATTTTATAGATGACCAAACTGTGGCAAAGGTAGGTGCAGTAACTGATCCCAGGTAAGATGGCAAGGAAGTGATGGAACCAGGAAACAACTCAGTCTCCAAATTCCCTCAGTTTTTATTTCTACTCTACACTGTCTAATAAGCCAGACTTCACAATTCTTTTTTTTTTTTTTAAGCACTTTTTTTAAATTTTTTTTTTTAACGTTTATTTATTTTTGAGACAGAGAGGGACAGAGCATGGACGGGGGAGGGGCAGAGAGAGAGGGAGACAGAATCGGAAGCAGGCTCCAGTCTCTGAGCCATCAGCCCAGAGCCCCACGAGGAGCTCGAACTCACGGACCGCGAGATTGTGACCTGAGCCGAAATCGGACGCTCAACCGACTGAGCCACCCAGGTGCCCCCAGACTTCACAATTCTTTAAGACTAGCTACACTCAACTGAATGTCATAATTCTATTCAGTAAGCTATAAAGGCAAGTTGTTATACACTTGCCCATTTAACCAAAATATAGTTATCAAGAGTCTACTTTGTTGAAGGCACAGTGAGGGATGAAAGCAGTGTGAGGTATGGAATGTAGTATGAAGTATGGTCCCTTATCCTCACAGAGATTTTATCAAGCTAGGGAGATCAACTGGAGAACTATGGGAAGGCCAATAGCAATACAGGAGGCTTTACACGGCTAGTTGTCGAACTAACCTTCAAACAGTAAGTGATCAGGAAGTGTTCATTGGGGAGAGGAAGTGGGGACACGCAGGAGGGAAAATCAGGAAAGAAAGGTGCAGAAAAACTAGCAAAGGAGGTGAATAAGATCAGACTGCAGATTCCCATCCCACAAGGTATGATAGTCAAACAAGGCTCCATGGATGAGGTGGGGCTTGAGCATAAACTTGACGGACAGGTAGGATTTATATTGACAGGGTGGGTCAGGGCTTTTCAAGTGAGTAGAGTGGCCCAAATACATGCGAGGGCTCGCAACATCTCTAAGAAGAGAGAGTTTGGCAGGGACAGAGAACTTCCATGTTATTGATCATGGTGTGATGAGGCAGATAAGGATAATGGCCAGCAAATTACGAGGATCTGAAGTTGTGTTTATCTTCTATGCAACAAGACATCCTTAATGTCTGTAGAATACTGAGCTGTCACTGAAATATAGGTAGATGTCCAGAAAGGTAGCTGGAGGGATCATGAATACCCACGCACAGGCACACGTGCAAGTCACTTTACGGCAATCTGTCTATGATGTCTGCACATATGATTTCTCAAAGTTTTTGTCTGAACCAGCTATTTACTTATTCAAAAAATGGTCTCCGTTAATAGTTTTTATGCTGTTCTATCCTAGTTTTTTGATCTCCATATTATTTAGTTGAAAACAAATGAGGAACCACAAAGTATTTTGAATATTATTTTATTAGAGAAATGTATGCATATGGGTTATATCAAATATGTATCAAACACGGTTCTACTCCTCAGGGTTAAGCTCTTTTAACTGTCTCTTTTAGTTTGAGGTGGTAGTTGCCTTTATAACCCTAAATTATATGCTTCTTTGCTGATTTCTTGACTTTCAAAATTATGAAAATATCTTGACTTTTTAATACAAAAATATGAGAATCTGTCTCATGCTACTCTTTTTTCTTCAATTTGGTATTTTTATATCATTAGTAACTTTATTATTATTATTTTTAACTAACTTTATAACTTTCAATAATGTCCTTGACTTCTCTTTCTTTTCCCATCTACTTCAGACAATACTTCTCGAGTCCTCTTTTGTGAGATGAAGCTGTGAGTTCTCCAGCCTTTCTCTCCACAAGTTTTCTTCCTTCTGAAAGTCTGACTTACAGCTGTATTTTTACTTTGACCTTGTCAAGATTACTAACATCTCCCACCTCTCCAGTATTCTCAACTAAGTCTCTCACCTTTTCACAATACGTTGATGATAAGATTTGAGAGCCAAAACCAATCTTTTTTTTAATCTTTTTGTTTTTAATGTTTTTTTAATGTTTATTTTTGAGAGAGAGAGAGAGAGAGAGAGAGAGAGAGCATGGTAGGGGACGGGCAGAGAGAGAGGGAGAACAGAGGATCCGAAGCAAGCTCTGTGCTGGGAGTAGACAGCCTGATGCGGGGCTCAAACTCATGAACCATGAGATCATGAGCCGAGCCAAAGTGGGACGCTTAACCGACTGAGCCACCCAGGTGCCCTCAGTCACAAAGCAAACTTCACACTGGTCTGATCACACACCCACACTTTTCCATGCCACACCAAGTTGCATGCTTCCATCAGCTGGATGCCTTCATCTCTTGGTCACCTTAAGAAAATGTTTTTAGAGTTAAAGTCAACTCAATTCTCCTTTTAAATACTTCATCAATTATTAAGTTCATGTCATATTTAGTTTGCTTTTTATCTAGACAATCAATTTCATGATCAGCGTTTTTTGTTTGTTTTCTTCAAGGTTTTTAATTGCCTTTCTTTTTAACTTGTGTTGGTCGTATTCATTATAACGTGTTTTTCTTCTTGTTCTTATTTTATGCACCTAGTATGTCCCGATCTCTAAAAAAATGTTAGAGGCTTTCTGAATATCTTTATTTTCTCCGGGGTCTGTGTTCTGGTTGTTATTCTCATCCCCGCTACTGGCTTGCGTATGGATTCCTCATATGCCTGGTGATACTTGGTTATCCATTCAGGGCTGATATGGAAGCAAAAGGTAGATGGGGTGAGTTTCCCCTGCTATTGCATCTCAACTGAAGTTTCCCCTGGTGAGGAAATTATAATTGGCAGTTCTGTGTGGGGCTGATCCAGGCCAAAAGGATGATTGGGTCCCTGAGCCAACTCTGCATATCAATACAGTTTCACCCTTTCTTGCTGTAGAAGGAAGAGATAGTGACCATAGTTGTCTTTCTTTTTTGCCACCTGAAAAAGATTGCTCTGATAAGTGCAGAGTTAAGAGGTTTCATTTTAGGAGAAATGGAAAATCCAGAATGAAGAGGACCTTCAGTGGTTGGGGAAGTAACATCCCTATTGAAATCTGACTTTCCTCCTACATTTTGGTTCCGTTTCTTTAGAGAGAAGCCTTGTGATGCTTTGCCTAGAGAGAATGCCAACTGTCTGGGCTCTGTGCTGGTTGTGGGGTAGTGGGATGGGCACACAGACTGGCATAATGATCCCATGAAAGACCTTTATCAACAACCCGGTTTCAGCTTCATTTCCCTTCCCTACACTTGGTTATCGGCTAATTCTGAACTCGGAGTCCCTTGGAGGTTCCACTAGACAGATGTTCCTGACTCCCTGGGAACATAGTCTAGGCTGACTCTGCACATCGTTTCATTTCAAAAGTCATTTCTGTCCTTGCTGGCTTCCGGACATATTTTTGAAGTGTTTATTCATTGATAGCAATTTTTCCCAGAAAGCATCTTATTCTCTCAGATGCTGTGGATCTTTTCTTTTTGTGCTTTATGCCTACTCCATCTCAGCCTGCTGCCATTGATGTTTGAAAAAAAAAGGGGGGGGGTGGGGAGGCAAATAGAGATGTCAGTCACATAGTGTCGATTTCTCAGAGACATCACATAGTTTAGAATCCTTAAAGAATCTCTAGGGGCGCCTGGGTGGCTCAGTCGGTTAAGCGTCCGACTTCAGCTCAGGTCACGATCTCACGGTCCATGAGTTCGAGCTCCGCGTCAGACTCTGGGCTGATGGCTCAGAGCCTGGAGCCTGCTGCCAATTCTGTGTCTCCCTCTCTCTCTGCACACCACCCCCCCCCCGCCCCGTTCATGCTCTGTCTCTCTCTGTCTCAAAAATAAATAAATGTTAAAAAAAAATTAAAAAAAAAAAGAATCTCTAGATTCCAAGAGGGCTATAATATGAAGGATAAGAAATAGAAGTTGCTACTCGAGGAGTGAAGTGGAAGGAAGGAAATGAACACAGGGTAGCGATGGACTTGATCGTTCTTCTCAGCCTCCTGAGAAGGAGTCAGCCAAACTGGTTTTTGATCTAGGAAATACACTTGTAGTATTTTTAGAATCACCTGTGCCTGTCCTTTCCACTGTGTCTGGTTCAGTGTTTGGGGTATTTCGAACTTGCTTCTCTGTCCATTAGCTTTCCTGATGCAGTATCTTGAAAAATATTTTCCCTCACGTCTCTCTATGTGATGTGTCCACAGAAGAATCTAACCAGAGCTTTTGTTTTACCACCACCATCATCATTGTTATTATGACTTAAAGGGTTGGGTTTCACTGATTCCTATTTCTAACCTCTTAAAATCCCTTTGGATTTTTAATCTGCAATTCCCAGCGTTTGCCATTTTAGTACCATCTGCAAATTAGTTAATGTGCTGTTTAGCCTTTCTTTGAAATCAGTAATTAAGATGTAAAGTAAGACTGAGCCCAAGACTAATTCTCTGGGCTTCCCACTGGGACCTCTCCTGAGCTCGATGACTCTTTTATCACCACCCCTGGCTTATCATTTTCCGGCCAAATCTCAAGCCATTTTACTAGGTATATAATTAAGTTGATTTATGAGGGTCACTAGATTACTTTCATTTTGCTAAATGTTGTCTGATACGTGTATTTGTTTTGCTTAGCTTTATATTTACTTATGTTGAAATACTATAGCCAAAGAAGAGAAGAATATTTTCAGCCAAAATAACCCGGGTATTTTCTGAGAGACCATCATTTAGTATCTTAGTATCAGTTCTATCATTTAACTGCAGCCAAAGTTCAGCATCTAGAATATAATTACAATTCGGCGACATTTTTCTTCTATCTTATTTATTATTTTTTATATTTTTCTAGTTCTCTAGTATCTTTCCACCTTTTTTTGGAGAACAAAAACAAAACAGTGTCTCTATTTTGGTAAATGTATTCACTTATTCCCTGATCAACCATAGAAGAATCCTTTGTTTTCGGGACTTAGGCATTTTCTATTAGCTGCCAATTATCTATGTCTCAGACTGACATTCAAATAATTAAATATTCAGGTGCACTGATCCTGCCACCAAGGGTTTTATGAGCATTTGAGAAATTTGTTTAAGTTTAATTGGGAAATTAAGCCATGGGGCAACGTTACTGCAAACCTTTACTGCTGTGCTCTGAGTAACTAGACTAATCTAGGTCAGAAAAGCACAATAGGACATACAAATGCCTAAAGAACTCAACATTGTGCTTGTAATGAGTGCCAAGTTCTGAGATACTTTAATCTCACCATTCTGGAACTCTTTCTTCTTTGAATTTGCAGAATAGGCTCTGGCTAATAACCCGAATCTTAATGATTTCTAGCCTTGTCTCTTTCCTCTGGTCCTCCTCTGTCCGTCAGAACTTTCTCAAGTATTTTATTACTTATGTGTTTGCAAAGCAGATAACACTCCTAGCCCTCTGAGTCAGACGTCGGTCTCTCCGTTTCTAGGAAACATATCTAGCCAGGCAGTAAACACTTTTATTTCACTATAAATACTTGAAAGTTTATGATTGTAGAATGATTGATTATTTTTTCCCCACTGATTCTTAAACACCTCCTGGCAGAGAAGACCAAATGAATGGCTCTTTTTTAATTTTATATTTTCTTTAAGACTTCCTTAACATAATCAAAAAATTACCCTAAGGTAAAGGAAAAAAGAAAAGAAGGGAGGTGGCGGGGGTGGGGCGGGCGGTGAAAGAAGGAAGGAAGGAAGGAAGGAAAGAAGGAAGGAAGGAAGGAAAAGAAATGACAGGAGAAAAAGCATGGCAGTATGTAAACTTGTTTCTAATATTCAATTCACACTTTCCTAGCTGTTTTCTACTATCTTTGCAGTCACTAGGGTTTTTTTGTTTGTCTGTTTGTTTTGGTAACAAAATTTCCTGGCTTCTCCTTGGTGAAAATTTTCACAGCTTCATGGCCGCATATTCTCCTTTTTGCCTTCTTAGTAAGTAAAGGAATAAATTGAACACATGTTAATTGCTTTAAGAGACAATTTTACATGTTTAAGACTTCTGAAATCTTGACCCTGTGAGATGGATATAGAACTCTCAGGTTTATTTTGTTTTTAACGGAAGCCTTTTAATTAGGAGTTTGAGTAAAACTGAAGAGAATTTTGTCAGTGTTGTTCCAAGTTCTGCAAATTCTTTGTGAATTAGGCAGCAATGTATCTTCATCAGATTAAATGAGCTTCTGTAATTCTGATTTTCACTTGTTATTGTTTTTGACTACATACTATTCTGTTCTTCTTCTCCCTGCTATTTTGCATTGATGGTGACTTACAGTAAGACTCTACTAGACCTAAGATACATTATGTGAGAATAATTAGCATGCTTCTTTGTTTCTCCATGCATATTATATAAACCTAACATACACATACATATACGAAATATGTAATCTTGAATATTACTTGAATCCTAATCGGCTCATTATTATTCTGTGTGCAGTCTCTCACTTCTCGGTTACAAAATCATCTAACCATTGCTTCTTTTTCAGATAACGTGATAGATCAGATTAGCAACGTGCGGCTGATAGTGCTCTTAAGAGCTAGGTAGGGTTCATTTACCTGATCGTCACTGCCTCCTACCTCTAGCTGTATCAGACAGTTTGAGGAACAGACCTTTGGCTGTAAAGATTATCGGTTCACGATGTCGAATTAACTATATGATCCTGCATGCATGTAAGTTGGATATGCCATTAAAATGACATGCCTTTGAAGCTCTAAGACACGCTAGAAATCGATTACTCCACCCTTTCACCTAAGTGGTAAGATGACTGAAGTTTACATAATCAAATCCCTCAGCCAAGGTAATACAGAGTACTAGTGGCAGTTACAGAACTAGAACTAGAGTTGGTTAGAGTGCTCTTCCTTTGTCTCTCCATAAAGATTACTACCTCATCTATGCAGGATAGAAGCATTGAGGGAAATACCGGTTTGTCTTTGAGAGAGAATGTCTACAAGTCTCGGCCAACACAAATGTAAAACTTCAGGACATATACACAAATGAACAAATACGTTGGTATGCTACTTGTGAATTATAGGTGACAGGTAAAAAAAAAATAAAAATAGAAAGTAAAAGTAACAGGTAGACTGGCAATTAATGGAAGCTTCCGGCTGTGTAGTTCAGAAAGAAATTATCCAAATACAAGCTACAGAAGGAAATGTCCTATGTTTTTGGCTTGATAACAAATTGGCTATAAAGAATTGACCGTGTAAATACGCAAGCGAGATATTAAGACTGTTTCTAAATTTGCTCCTTCTTTGCATTATATAAAACATTTTTTAAAATTCTTAAAATCTGGAAATTATGTTTTAATTAATAACTTGTTCTGTTAAATAGGATGTGCAATGAATTATGGAAAAGGTCAAGCATCATGGACACCATTAGATGGCAGTATGACACAAAACTATTGTTTCCATTAAATGTCAGCTTACAGAACAGTTTCCGTACACATCCACATTGCACTGATAGTAAGTTTTTAAACATTTTTTTAAGAAGGATCAAAATGGAGATTCTAATAGAAGAGAGTGTGACAGAATTCAGAAAGGAGAAAAAAAAACTAGGGAAGAGCACTAAGATAGTAAAGCCAATGACAGGAAAAAGATATATTCTAAGATGATGAACAAGACTTCTTTCTACCATATGCCTGCTCCATGACTATGTGATGTAAATATTGCAAAGTTTGGTAAATTTGGGGGGCAAAATTATTTTGTTGAAAATAAAGAAATCAAAAGGATAGTCATTTCATCTCTTTATGACATTCTGACTTCAAAATGGAAAAGTAACCCCTACTCCAATTGCCATTAGATGTGTAGATATCAACAATTCGGAGTTTCTAGGAGTTAGGCATTCACCTAAGTACAACTTCGTATGATAATGATTTAGCATATAAAAAACTTTTGAATAGAACCCAATTCCTTTTCGGAGCCAGGGTTATCGGACACAACACTTAAATCCGGCGTATGAAATGCAACTAACTTCAAGAGCAACTCCAAGATTTTTTTGTATCTCAAATTATTTTTTATAAGGTGCAATGGACACCATGCCTCGGTAGTATTCTTTGGTGAGATAGAAATGCTGCGTTTCTAGGTAAGCATGTAGAAGGTAGCAAGACTGGAAGACTCCTGTTATTGTTTTAATTGGGCAACAGTAGATGTAAGTTTTGAGGGGCACAACATGATTGCCACATTTTAACACTTTTCACTCTTTTGCTCCTTCCTTTGTATGGCCAGCTCCTGACATAATGAGAGAAAAGTAGCCTTTTGGGACCAGCTCAATTCCGTGACATATTTTAACAAGGCAAGGTCCTCATTAATGCCAGGGACTTTTTGGAGCCCCAGTGGTATCTCCTTATTAATACAGTCTGTTCAGAACCCAGATAGGCAATAGTGTAGACTTATCTGCCGGGTTCTTCCTTCTGCAGTTCAGGAGTGGTCCCATCTGGTTAGTTCAGTATTTTAGCCCACATGCATAGACATTGTTAGATCGTGAGTGTTAGCATTCACATATATAGAGATGTTCGAAGAGAAAATTTTTCCCCACCCTTCCTGGAAACAACACTGTAAGGAGCTGCCCTATTTTCAGGGTGCCTGATTCTTTCCTGCTTCAGGGCATATTGTTAGCACCAGCTGTGGTCAGAGAGAAAAAATCCCCGTCCCTGTGATGTAATACAGTACAATTAGGCACATAATGTAGATTTTATGCTTTTCTCAGAAACATCTGGTATATACTACATTCTAAAACCAAACCTTGAAGAGCCAGACCTCCTGTAGCATTTTAATATCAATGTGTCTTTTCACATATTAGTTATCTAATGTTTGTGCCAGTTTCTGAAAACACTACATCCTGAATATCACCTCTTGAATGAGTGTAAATTCAAAATGCCTGCTGGGTGTGTGTGTGTGTGTGTGTGTGTGTGTGTTTTGTGGGGTTTGGGGGAACTAATATCTGCCCTCATCTAAATACCAAATGAATTTTAGATTGTCATTCTAGCCCTGCATTAGCATTGGCCCTAGGGAAAATCATTGTTTATGTATTCTTTTCAGATACTTGGAATTAAGAATCAATCTATTTAAACCTTGTTGCTAACATTTCATTTGTATCTCTGACATATTAGGAAAATGTGTATAAAGTTACTACTCTTGTTTGAAGAAGTTAGCAGTGGAAAGTTTTAAACAAATTATCTCCAAATTCTCAGGAAAAAAAAAGAATCGAGCCACTTGAGGAAAAGATAAAATATGATCCTGAAAGCCTTGTGAACAAAAAACCTCTCTCCCTGAGACCTCTGATCTCCTCAAGGCAGGGCAATCGAGGTGAAAGGGGCCGTCTCAGCAGAGTATACTGGTCGTACTATTCACTCCATCTTTATAGGATCCCAGGTTCCCCCCAACCTCACATTGGAACAAACGGAAGATAAAAACAGAAAAGAAGCACAGATTACGTGAAAGTCAAACTAAGAATGAGAGAAGAAAAATGTGTATGATTCATACATTTAGAAGTTGTAATAATGTAGTAAAATGTTGGCAAAACATTCACAAATGTACGCAGAAAATGGCTCGTATTAATTTATAAAAACAATTGGCATTTGGTAACGATTCCATTAATTATAGTGAAATTTCAAAGCATAAATTGTGGAATTGTTTGAACCTACCACAACATGGAGGAACTCTGAAATACTAGAGAGTTAAAACAAAAGTGTTATAAATGGCATAGACAATTGTCCACACCCCTAGATAACTGCTTTAAGTTTATTAATAAGTTTAGTGATTCTTGTTTTAACATTAGAATGTTGGGTTGATTCTAAACAGTAGACTCCGTGCTTTAGTGCCATTTTGATGGAGGTATTTCAAAGACCTTGGGAAATTGTTCTTGAACTCTCAGAGTCTTGGTTTTCTCATTTGTAGGAGCTGCTTACAACAAGCAGGTTCTGAGGTAGTTTCCAGCTCTAAAACATGGAGTTTATGGATTTTAATGTGATACCCTATAATTGTGTGGTGAATGCCTTGCTTTATAAAAACATTAAATCTGTTATTTTTAACCACATTTACATCACAGTGGTTCTTAATAAATATCAAAAAACAACGGCCCAACACCATAATATAAAACATGCTAGAAACAGATGGCAGTGCTGGATATGTCTAAGTAGAAGGACAGATGGAGAAGGACTTACATTCTTTCCAACCCCGGAAGCTTTGAAGGGGTTGAATGACAAGACTTATTTTTCCTCTAATTTAAGAAGTAATCTGGTGTAAGGACAAAGAGTACCATTTCAAGTATGAGAAACAATAGATAGGGAGAAAAACAAACAAACAAAAAAAAAACGAGTTCCAGTGATATAGCAGACTGGCCTAATATGAGCCACTTTCCCTTTACTAAAACCCACGAAATGCTGTATAAAATAGCATAGCAGTGTTTTAGTAAAAATACAAAGATGAGTTGGAAAAAAAGACCAGAAAATTCCCACTTGCAGAGTCAGTAACTACAGGGGGAGTGTGAGCAAATGAACTGGGGTCCTTGTGATACTGACATTCTGGTATAGGTCCAAGAAGGAATAAGAAAGTGAGCACCAGGCTTACATGAGGGATAGAGGATAAATTCAGAAATCTGGAAGGGCTGACCTTTCTTAAAGAACATCCTGGGAAGAGTTAAGAATGCCTATCTCTGGATGAATAAATAAACCTCCTATAATAAAAACCTCAAGTGTGTGGGGTCCAAATTTATACATCCATGCTGTGTGTGATTCCCAAGTAGGGAAATTAGTGGGATATCTTGTCCTAGATTAACAAAATCTCTGGGATATTCTATGAAAGCAAATATAGGGACTTTTCTATGATATAGATTGTACAAGACATCCATGAGAAAAAAACAGCAAACTACCAAAAACAATAGCAACAATAATAAAACACCAACTGAAGATGAGCTCACAATAAAAATGATGAGCTAAGTAAGAAAATGATGAACACTATAAGGAAAAGTCAACAGAAACACGAATAAAAAACGCCTCAGTAGAACAATCTAAAGGTTGGTATGAAATCTGTGTATGCCAACAATATTTAAATCAGGAAAGTGGGAATACAAAGGATTATTATTCTCTAATTTGTATTTTTCTTTAGTTTATAAAATGTTCCACCAGTAACTGGTATTTATCTTATAGCAAGAAAAATATTGTGAACGTTTCTGTTTTGTAGCACTCAACATACTAATTCTTGGGGAAATCTTTCAAGCTGCTCTCAGGTCAATGGTAACACAAATGTAAAAATTTCTTGCGGAATTATATTTTTATTTGAAACGCTGCAAACAATCCTAATATTGTAGTTTGTAATACAGTTTTATTTTTATTCTTGGACAAGCCTTCCATTGTTTGTTTTTTAAATCAGTATTCAGGAAATGCTTCAATAGTCTTGGAAATAGTTATTTTTTTAACTCAATATTACATACTAAATATCTCCATACTGGTTCTTCAACAGCAATATAAAGCGTATGGCAGTCTCAAGTATGACATGTGACATTTTATGAGTACACAGTCTTAATTTGAGGATATAAAATATGTGGTAATTCATTAATATCAGAATTTCCAGACATAAGGTGGGTAAATCGCATGAGAAGGCAAAGAGTGTTGAGCTAGAGGTAATCGTATATTTTCCCTGTATGTCTGTAGAAGTACAAATAACCTTTCTTTTTCTTCAAAAAAATCAGCGTGGTGCCCAGATGGGGGCACACTCAGCTCTTAGCAAAAGGAGGGGGTAGGACTAACAGGGGGTTGCCTTCAAAGATGGTCGAAACCCAAGGGGATTTTCATCACAGGTTTTCGGCATTGGAAGGTCTTTGAAGATTTTTGGATTTTTGCTTAACAGGTGGTCTTTGCGCCTGCTGCAGTTTCTGCTGATCTGAAGCCACATGGCTCAGCACGACTCCTACCTGCTTGGTTTTCTGGAGGTAAGGCCCCAGGAGTTTCTCCTTTTTCTCATCCAAAGATTACTTGTCTTTCGAGAGGGTTATGGTTTCCCTCCCCCACTTTCCCACCCACTACCAACTGGTGCCCCATGCCGTGAGCATGAATCCTGCCCCTCAGTGATAGCAGACAGGAAAGCCCAAAATAAAAAGCAGTATGATGGAAGGGGCCCACTAGGTGGCAGAATTGATTAAGCAGATAGTATGTAAAGGCTGAACTCCAGGAACAAAAACAGGGTGGGAAGAGCGTGCCCTAAGAGCTGGTGTCCCCACCTTTCCAATACGGCTCACCCACTTACCAGGGCTGAGCTAATCCAGCCCCCGTTGTTTTTACCTTCCTCAGGGAAGTGGCACTTTGGAGAGTGACATCATACTGTCTGACAGTGGTGTTAAACACTGGGAGGCTGTCACTGCAGGTAACAGATGCTCCTCAAGGCTCTACCTTGGGAAGGGGTGACCTCCAAGACGGCGTAGTCCACCCACCCAGGGGGCTAAGCATCTACTTTTTTTTCAGTTCCCAAGCAGAATACTAGCAATGCCCCTTATTTTGAGAGCGTATATTGTCTACAAACTCTCAATTCTCTGATGCAGCAAGTTGTCCCAGTCTAATCGACAGAACTTGGACGGAATCTTTAGTTATCTTCCCGGGTTTACACTGGCAAGTTATTTATTGAGTCATCAGCATCGGTCAGCTTTACCAAGTACCTCAAGATTGAAACAAACTTTATGAAAAATATGCAAGAACTCAGCATTCAAGATGTACACTAAATTTTGTTCAGCTCTAATTTCGGCTCATCTCACACCCACTTACTTACCCTGGCTTGCTACATGCAGCCAGTTCTATTTATCAGCAGTTTCATGCTATTTAGAATGCACACAAGGTCCTTTAGGCCTAAGGTTTAGACTAACTCCTAACTATTACTCGACTTTTACCAATAGTGTCGATAGCATGGGGATTCCACGCGTTGTTGAAATACTTAAAGAAAGTTACTGAAGGCTTACTACGTCAGCAATGGGTCTGTATTACCTAATTTAATATTTTCATCAAACCTAGGACCCAGATGCTCTTGTCAGCTTTGTTTTTTGATTGAAGGAACTAAAGCATAGAGCACTGAAGAACCTTGGAAAGATCTGTAGCTAGTGATGATAAGGCAGAACTGGATGACAGAATAATTTGGGACAACTTCAATCTTCCCCCAGAAATGTCTTGGACAGAGGATCCAAAGCGGGCTCTATGCTGACAGCAGCGAAGTTGATGTGGGGGGACTCAGACTCACAAACTGTGAGAACATGACCCAAGCAGAAGTCCCACACTCAACCGACTAAGCCGCCCAGGTGCCCCTAGAACTATTTTTTTTAATGCCGTATTATCTAAACTAACTGACCCATTTTACAGGTGGGAAATCTGAGGCCCAGAGGATGAGGTTAGTAGTGTCCACCTGGGTTTTTATGTACTGTATCATGATTACAATGTCTACTTTGGTTTCCTTCATACTTTCCATATCCTCATCAGCCACTCCCTTCAGTAGCTTCTAGTTTGCAGATGATTTATTTCATAATTTAATGTGGTTAACCAAATTAATAGTAAAACAAATTTTTTAATGTTTATTTATTTTTGACAGAGAGAGACAGAGTGTGAATGGGGAAAGGGCAGAGAGAGAGGGAGAGACAGAATCCAAAGCAGGCTCCAGGCTCTGAGCCGTCAGCACAGAGCCCATACAGGGCTTGAACCCACGAACGGTGAGATCATGACCTGAGCTGAAGTTGGCAGCTTAAATGACTGAGACACCCAGGCACCCCTAACCA
Source organism: Panthera uncia (assembly GCF_023721935.1). Taxonomy (NCBI): domain Eukaryota; kingdom Metazoa; phylum Chordata; class Mammalia; order Carnivora; family Felidae; genus Panthera; species Panthera uncia. The sequence continues at coordinate 50,165,716 of NW_026057576.1, forward strand.
AATTAACATTTTCACCTAGACCAGAAGATCCTCTACAAGGAAGTTGTCTATGCAACCAGTGAAAGTATGAAAGAAACAGACACGGTGAACATTAGCATAAGGACCGTCCATCTGGAGAAATGGTGAAAGCAACTGAAGTTACCCTTTTGTACCTTCCTAAACATGTGGTTCAGTTTCCTTCTGAGCCTACTCACCCTCTGACAGCCGTCATCTTTTTTTTTGGTAAAATTTCTATCCAGATTGTTATAAACTGAGACTAATAGGCAATGAAGCCATGGCAGATCTGAGTGTATATCTCCCTGTACATATATCTTTATTCTAATCATTGATTCTTAAAGACAGCAAACTCCTTGCCATCTAAAGGAATGCATCTGAAATAAGTGTCAAACGATATGATTTGGTTCAGATCTACAAATGTTTTTTGGAGACCTGCTGTGTTTCAAGTTAGACACACAGAAAATAAACAAGACATGGCATTTACATTAGCACTGATATTTTCCGGGCTGGGATCCCTGACTCCTTCCCTACAATCGTGTCATAATTAGTAGACAAGAAAATCACCAGTTCTGCTGGGAAATAGTAGTAGGAAAGATTAAATCCTGAAGGTGTGGAATCAAATCCTGTCTCTGCCGTTCTCCAGCTGTGTTACCTTGTGTTAAGAAATTAACATTTCTTAATTTTGATGAGCCTCTTACCAGGGATAACTGCATTTTCTGGTCCCAGAGCAGATTCATTAAGAAGAGCTCCCCTCTCCCTCCACAAAAGTTCCTTGTTCTGTACAATCAATAATAGGGTCACCCATATTTTACTTCATCTTTTAAAATTGGATTGATCATGCCAACATCAGAAGTGGTGGGAGAATTAAATGACCATATGTGTGTGTCTATACAAAAATTTGTCAAAATGTATATAAATGGAGTTGAATAGACAAAAAAACCAACAAATAGATATAAGATTACTGAAAAATGGAGAGTTATTGGTATTTTAAGGTATTGCTTCCTCAGTATAAACACAAGCTTATTCCCTGATCTTGTATTGATTTTTCATTGTGTAAACATGTGTTAAGTGTTTTTACCAGTATTTCTATGCATTAGAAATAAATCCCATATCCAAATATGGGTTTGGATACCTCAGCTATCCTATGACACTGATTTATTTGAAGTCATTTAAGGCATAGTTATTTTGAAGCCATTTAAGATATAAAGAAATATAAAAATGTAAATGTCATTTTTAATTCTTTCTTTCTTTCTTTCTTTCTTTCTTTCTTTCTTTCTTTTATTTTTCTTTGCTTTTTTGCAATCTGATGAGATTTGTGATCATTTCTTTCTTTCCCCCCTACTAGAAGGTGGGTAGCATGTAATATTTTCTCTGAATCATGTATGAAAGCATGAGCCTTGCTTCTCAAGCTGCTGAAGAACCCTAGAGGATTATTCTACTAGAATAACAACAGCTTATGAAATATCTCCACGAGATAACATGTTTTAAAATGGAAGACCCGAGATGACCCTTTAATGGCCAACATTAGAACTCAAAGCTCTTGAAGACTTAGGAGTTTTTCACTTCAATACTTGGCTAAACAGGTTAAGATTATGAAATAGCCTAACCCAACTCTGTATTGATATTATTTATGAAAAATGGGAAGCTAAGTACAGAATTAGTAAATATGCCTTTCCAGAGACAGCCTTAAAATATCCTCTTAGATGAAAGGTAAAATGGAGCCCTCATCCTTCTGACCTGTGTAACAATAACTTAGGTTTATGGCTTACCTGCTCACCTCAGGAAGTGGTAATAACAGCCATTATTTTCTGTGGAAGCAATGCCTGTAACCGTGTCATCCTCTGATAAATCACACCAATTGCATCTTATTATCTCACCAATGGTTCAATTAACTCACATCACCACTCAATTTATCAAATTAAAAAGGAAGGGTTTTGTGTGTTCTAATAATTGTTTCATTAACATAAAACTAGCTAAGAACATGTAGCTTCAGATCTGGATTCATATTATCTCTATGCAGTTTTATTTTGATTTGCTCTGATGGCCATACACGGACATGGCTCTTGTATTCTATCAGTTGTCATGATTCTTCTTTCATTAATATACATATGGCTATTGAATGTGGCAGGTTTTCACTGAAGACAAATACAATGTTATGGAATAAAATGGGAACTATAATTCTGAAAGTCCAAGCATGTTTTTAAGCATTCTAAAGGCTTTAAAATGAGCATTGCTATCAGTTCAGTATGGGATTAGGTCTTTATCAAAGACCTATATTAGTATAGTATATTCAAGGAGCCTTAAGATTGGAGATCAAAAGAATTTCATAGCAAATTTTAAGTGATTCTTAAAACTTTTGTCTCACCAGGATAGACAATAATTCTGCTGTTCCCCTTCACATGAATAAATCAAGTGGAAGAAATATTTGAGAGGTATTTGCCCAATAAAAGTTAATCTTGGACACTTTAAGTCAGATGATTACAGAATGTCAGCCACACTTCCGTCGTTTCTACCTCTCCAAGTACAGTTGTACAAGTGCATGCTTAGAGCAGTGTGCCGATCATCACATCTAATCATAACTCATATGTCCCAGTATGCCGTTTACACAACTTTTCCCATTATTTTAATCTTACAACAATCATGTAAGTTAAACGTTATCATTTCTACCTCGTAGATGTAGGAACCAAGGTTCAGAGGGTTACATCGCCCAAGTTGAGTTGCCCAACTATGTTAAGAGGAAGCTACAGATGTTCTGGTTGAAAGACACCAGCCTTGGAATCTGAAAAACAGTTTCACTGCTTGTTAATTGAGAAGTCTTGTGAATTCACTGAAAGTCTCTGAGTGCCATATTTCTTATCTCTAAAAGGAGGATCCTACCGCCTCACATGATGATCGTGTTAAATGAAACGTGTGAGTGAAAGCACTGGGCACGTCGCATTCACATTCAATAAATACCCTTTATTACTCCTTGTGTGAAGCCTTGATGCCTTCCTTATTTAACTAACTCACTACCAAATGGACTTGGGCATTTGGACCGTGTCTCCGGTATGTTCACAACTGACTCTATGTTGGCCTCTGTCTCTTTCATTCCTAAAAGTGGATTTTCCTGTTTATACCCATGGAGGTCATTGAAAATGATGCTTTTGGCCATCTTTATTTAGGTAACCACATACTCAAATTTCCTCATACTGAATTCATCACCTCCTTACCCTTTGGTTGTTTTTTAGGATTCTTCTCATGACAGCCTGTAATACAGGTACTCTTATTCTCAGTTTGAGTTCATTTTAGCACTATTGTCTCTATCTCGGATAGACTCAGAACTTTCATGCTACTTTTAACTCTTTACCCTACCTCATTCCCCAAATCTAGTTAGGTGCAAAATCTGATCCTACCAATTTTAACTTTGCCTCTCACATCCTTCTCTTCCCTTATTTTTTCAATTCTCCCACTTCAGTTCAGGCCCTTTGGCTACACAACTGGACTATTGCAGAAATCTTCCAATTTGTTATCCTGCCTCTAATTAATCTTCATATCGATCTTATCACGTTTGTCTCTAAATTAACCTTCTAAAATAGTAGTTTAATCATGAAATCAAAACCTGTATCTTCTCACCAGTTTCAATACCAAGTCTAAACTCTTCAGCATGGCACTAAAGGTCTGCTCTCACTTTTGTAATTTTATTTCTCCACATAAAGTTGGTCTAGTATTATTTTCAAGGCGCACCTGGCAGTCGTGTAGCTCTGGAATTGAATTCTTACCACATTATCCTCTTGGAATTACTTTGATTCTTCTCCCACAGTAGAAGACTTTGTTCTTCAAAGACCTGCAAAAATTTCATGTCTTTAATGAAATCTTATAACTAGTCCTAAGTGCTTCTCTCCTCACCAGTTAAATTGAGCTACATAATTTTTTTCTTTTGACTATTCATACTTCTGGAGGCGTTTTTTCATTCTCTATCTAGAGGCTTAGAGTGGACTTTCTGGAATCACCCCTTTATCTCCTTATATAACTGGCAATTGCATATTCTTACTGAGCTGTTCTCACCCAGTAGGCCTTGTGCTGAGGCAAAAACAACAAGAACACACACACACACATATGTATATATGTGTGTGTTGTTTTTAATATATATATTATATATGTTTTTAATATATATATTATATATGTTTTTAATATATATAATTAATATATTTGTGTATATATATGTGTATATATATGTATATATACACAGCAAAGCCTTAGCAACTTGTCAAAATACTTTCTAAAGTATTACAAAATACAAGTACAAATAATAAGTATTACAAAATACAAATACAAAATAATGCAAAGCCTGTTGCTAAGGCTTTGTGTGTGTGTGTGTGTGTGTGTGTATATATACATATGTATATATATATATGTATACATATATATAAAATCCCATCCAGATTCTAAACTGAAATTAACTAGAACAGAACCTAAAGTAGCATCCTGGACCCATTGATTATATTACGTCTCACTAAAATTTTTTCTTTGCTGAGTACAGAAACCACTTAGTTGCATAAAAAACTTTCTGCTTTTGGATATATTTGGAAATATTTATGCTTAATTTATTGTGTAATTGTCAGATACAAAAGAAGAAAAATACTGAAACTTTATTATGACCCCCACATTGGAATTATACAGCTGGTAGGGAAGTTATCATCTAATACAAGTGTTAATAAAATGTTACTCTTCTAAACATGAGCCTTCTGTGATCTAGAAACAGCAACTGAAGAGGCAAAGTACGTACATAAACCAGATCACATGTTAGCAAAATAATAACGGATATGATATTTTTCATCTTGCCCTATTTTATTTTTCTTTCCTTTCTTTTCTCTCTGTCTCTCCACAACTATATACTTAAAAATTTAAGGACTATGAGAGTTTCACTACTCTCAAACACCCATACTGCAGAGCACATAGAATGCGTGCTAATTAAATTTCAAACAGCAATGCAGGTAGTCAAACAAATACACAACAGATTCTCAATCTATATTTTCAACTTAAAATAAGGTACAACTCCTTTATAAAAGACAAAAATTCAAATTGTATTTCTATAACGCAAATCCCAATTATAAGATGGAGTAGTCAGCATGAAGATCTGCCACCAGTCTCTTAATGTGCATTAGAAATTAGCCCAACGCTGAGCATTCTCTATTTTAAAATGCTGTAATAGCTGGTTTGACTGCGCACAGGTATTCACAAGCAGAGAATAGTCAATGTAATCATCTAGTCAATTTGAAAAAAGCCCTATGATCTTATGTCACCTACTTCTCATCTCTATGTTGAGCCATAAAAGAACCCTGCTTAATTGTGACCAAAGTGGTTGATAATGCCAGAGAAGACCTATCAGATAGATCTGGATGCTTCCATATGCAGTGACTTGCACATTCAAGGGTCACTGACAGATCAAATACTTGGTGGGAAAATTTCCAACAGCTCTATCAAGATAATTTTTAGAATAATTTTTAAGGCTGTATGTTAGAAAGTATTTTGACAAGTTGCTAAGGCTTTGCTGTTCATCTGAATGTGCCATTTTCTTCACATCTCTCAAGTGGGAAATCACCAGAGATCTAACCAGTGATTTAGTGTTCATCCGTGCCGGAGAGAAACTTCAATGGTTCATTAATGTAGGCTGATTCCCACTCCTGCTGCCTTTGATTCTGGTTTTAACATAAGCGTCCTATCTGTGTGACTGTCACGGGCACAGTCCAAGCAAGCACAGAGATGGCAGCTGAGAAACCAGAAAGTTATTTTTCAATCATATATAGGTAGCCTCATTAGTTGTACTAAAGATAATAATAATTATAAATGTAGCCTTTTCATATCACCCAGGTGACCATGTTGAGTGTATTGTCTCTAAGCGGTTGTCAGCATGTAAAGATCTCTCTTGTTGCACATGGAATTAAAAGGGATTTTGTCCTGAGACTCCTTTTAGAAATTTCCATTAATTCCGTATTATTCTTTCTTTCCAGCTAACAATTATTTTGTATGACCAATAGAGAATTGCAGCATCATTTGGTGTGTGATATTGAATGACTCATGATAGCAGAAAGCTAGAGAGGAAACAAAATAAGATGGCCAGAGCAGGGATACCTGGATTTTAGAACTTCTTTAGGATTCTTCCCAAAGAAACAGTGACTTACTCATTGGATAAACCAAGCAATGATGAAAAGGGACAATGTCAAAGGATGCTTTAAAATTTATTTGTATCCCTTCTATGGCAAAGTACCATTTGGGGATTTTTTTTTAACAAAAGGGGTGGAAAGGTCTCTTTTCAAGTAGCTTGGTGAGGTAGGGGAGCAGAGAAGTTGAGAATGAGCTTAAGGCACTAATACAATCCGAAGTATCCGTGGTCTGCTCAAGTAGAGTTCTCATTTGACCCAAACCCATGAGATGTGCATTAAATATCTGGACTTAAAAAATGGTGGTTCACAGGGCACCTGGGTGACCCAGTCTGTTGAGCATGGGACTTTGGGTCAGGTCATGATCTCACGGTTCCTGAGTTGAAGCCCCACATCTGGCTGCTGCTGTCAACACAGAGCCTGCTTTGGATCTTCTGTCCCCCTCTCTCATACTCTCTCTCTCAAAACTAAATAAACATTTAAAAAATAATTCTAATATTCTACTGTTTTATAAATCATATGTGCCTACTGAGGCAATATAATTCTTAATAGTAAGAAGTGAGGAAATTTCTATTGTCTCTATTCTTTAGCAGAATCACCTGGACACTGAATGCTGTCCCCTCCCAAAAAGAAATAAAAGTTTCAAATATAAATTTTCATTTCTATCATATTAGTAAGAGCTATAAGGAAAGATTACATTTAAGAAGAATCACAGCGTGGAGAAATCTTTACTTCCCTCCATGTTTAAATATTAGGAAATACTTCTGGAAGTATTTTCCTACATTATTGGCTTGTCGAGATGACAAATTTCCATTTAATATTTAATTCTATTATTTCTCAATTGTTCCTTCACCCCTTTTCTCATTGCTCAATGATTTACTTTAAATTCTAACTTGTCACACTACCTCGCCGTGAGATGCCAGGTATATATTTCCTATACTTTCTGAGCTTGTTTATCTACAAAATGGGGACTGTGGCATTTTCACCTGATATCAGAGGAAAGAGGTAAGCTTTCATTTTGATGTTGGCTGTAAATAAAGCTTTTTGACCATTTTTAAAAATTAGGTAGCAACGACTCTATAGCCTATGATTTATGAATCAGATTCTAGTTACTTATTTTCAAGTTAGTCCTTCCTAAGAGAGTTGCTCCTGGACACTTCCAGGCATCATAAAGAACTTGAGATGTACAGTTCTGAAATGTTGAAGGCTATTCTACCCATGTTTTACAGAAGGTGTATTTGTAGATTATGATAATTATATTGGTAATCATGTGACGTTTTGTTCATGATAGGACCGGGGCTTCAGGGGTTAAGATTCTAATTTCCTTGTATTTAACTTGGGCCATATTTGTTGTCCTAAAGAAAGCGATTTATAAATAAATTGTTCCTTAGATTTGGACTAAACCAAGATCAACGTCATTTCTGAGAACCAATCTAACTTTTTGTCTGACACTATTAGCAGTCAACACTTAAGAGATGCACGGCTTTTTGGGTTTTGACCATACACAGTTAACTATGTTGTTGTGGTAGAGCCATAGCCTCATCACGCCGCAGGAGAGGTAAGAAGCAAGAAACATAGTATAAAGAAGATACCGGTTTGTAAACTTCCAACGGAGAAAGGAGATGATCTCTTACTCTTTTTCTGCCACCTGCAAATACATGAGTCACTGTCTTACAGATCTTCAGGGCTCAGATAGTTATAGAACTTGATCTTTCAAATAAGGGAGTTCGAAAGTCATAAAACTGACCTTGTTTAATTGAACCAAATTACAGTACTTGGACGTTAGAGTTTGGATTTAACATAGACAATCTCTTCCAAAATCGTAATAGTTTTGAAGTCAGAAAACTCTTTAAGATACCAAATATTTAGAGACCAAAGATCGTTAGAGCAACATGCTTAATGCAAATTTGATGATTTGTAATTCTCACTGATGAGTCCAGGAAGTTTAAACCGACATGAAGAAATACCGATACTCCTTTTTTAAAGCTTCTACATAATCCACAACCATTTTGTCAGTATTCAGTCAGTCCTTGTGAATTAAGCTGGGCCTGACATGTGACAGGAAGTACACAAATGATGATTCGCATTATTATTATTAGGCAGCTTCCCAAAGGCTTATTTTAAGAAAACAAACATGATTGCCATGAATAGAAAAAATAAAATAAAATTTCCTCTATCCAAGCACCTCAATACCTCTCCACTCGCTACAAATACTATTTACAGGTCTTTTGTATTAAATACTTTCTATTGAAATCACACTGACAATGTGACGCTAGGCACCAGTGTGGTAAAACTGGGGTGATCTGAACGGTGTATCAGTCAAAGGAACAATGCTAGGAACCTCCTCCAAGCAGCCACATTAGTCATTAAACCGACTAAAGCATTTTTCAGTCATCCTGAGCCCACATTCAGGCCGTTGGTAGACTTGCTTCTACCTAGAGGTTTCTATTCATCGACCAGGCTGCGCTTGCTGGGAATGTGAGAGGTACGGCTAGTTGTGTTATATTGTGTTGATAGTATTTTGTGTGATTTGTTCCATATCTCCAGTGGTCTGAGGAGAGATTATGTTTCCAGCCTTCTAGTACACATAAGATGACATGAAATAAATTGTTGATTCTATTGCACTGTCAGCATGGGGCTACAGATCCACAATCTGACTTCTGAAGGTTGAGGTTATGTACTAGCTTGCTCTAGAGAAACCCTATACAGGCCCAAAGATCTCTAAAGGTGATATAAAGCTTAAAGCTCCAAAAGAATGTTTCTATGCTGCAATGTGATCTATAATGATGTATGCAACAGACCAAGAACTAGAAAATGAGATCCAGGTGGTAATTTAAATTTGAGGAAGAGCTGGAGACAGAGTGACAAATAATTGTCAAACTTGTTCATTTGAAATGCAAGCCATATTCCCCCATTGGTTGATATTTCTGCTTTTAATTAAAAGAGGCATGAGATGAAAATGCAATTAGGACATATAATAGACAGACAGACAAATGAAATAGACTAGAAAACATAGAAATAGAAATGCTCATGGGATTTTAGGTTGTAATAAAGGTGCCCACTCAGATCAGTGGAGCAAAGTTGGATCATTTTAATAAATGCCATTGGAGCAGACAGGTAACTATTTGGGAAAAAGACGAAGTTGAGTCTTTTGTACTATATACATCCAGAAAATAAATACAAAATTATATCAATAACAATTTTAATTTAAAAAGGGAAAACACTGAAGTACTAGAAAAAAGCATGGCTTCACTTTTTATAAACCTGGATTGGAAAAAAGCTTTCTATGATCCAAACTCCAGATGCCATAAAGGAAGACTGGGAACTTTTATTATGTAAAAATAAGAAATATATCACTATAACAAAAATAAAACAATATGGTGATTCGACAATTGTATACATTACACAATAAGCATAGTTACCATATGAAATTATTACGATATTATTGACTCTGGTCCCTATGCTATACTTTTTATCCCTTGACTTATTTATTTTATAAATAAAGAAAAATTCTATTTTTTAAATTTGTATCTCTTAATCCCCTTTACCTTTTTTGTACAGCTGCTCACTTTCCTTCCCTCTGGCAACTACCACTTTGTTCTCTGAATTTAGGAGTTGGTTTCTGTCTGTTTATTTGTTTCGTTTTTTAGATTCCACGTATAAATGAAATCATAGTATTTTTCTTTCAATGTATGGTTTATATCATTTAGCATAAGACCCTCTAGGTCCACCCATGTTATCACAAATGGTAAGATTTCATTCTTTTTGTAAATTTTTTAAATGTTTATTTATTTTTGAGAGACAGTCTGTGAACGGGGAAGGGGAAAAGAGAGAGGGAGATGCAGAATCTGAAGCAGGCTCCAGGCTGTCAGCACAGAGCCCAGCGTGCAGCTGGAACTCACAAACTGTGAGATCATGACCTGTGCCAAAGTCAGACACTTAACCAACTGAGCCACCCAGGTGCCCCAAGATTTCATTTTTTTTTATGGTTGAGTAATATCCTGTTTTGTGTGGGTGTGTGTGTGTGTACATGTATCACATTTTTTTTTTTATCCATTCATCTATCAATGGACACTTAGGTGGCTTCCATAGCTTGGCCACTGTAAATAATTTGGTAAGAAACATTAGGCTGCATATATCCTTCCGAGTTTGTATTTTTATTTTCTTTGGATAAGTACCGAGAAGTGTTGGACACCTGAAACTAATATAATATTGTATGTCAACCATAACTTCAATTAAAATAAAATAAAACAAAATAAAACAAAACAAAATATCTTTATAAGCAAAGTCAAATGCCAAATACCAAATTAGGGGAAATTATCTATGGTTCGTATTAAATAAAATGGTTAATCTTCATGGTATATAAAAAGCTACTAGAAATTGAGATGAAATAGACCAATACCCTACAGAAAAAAAAATGAGCAAGCGATATAAAAACAGTTCATAGATAAAGAAATATGACAGGCATTAAAATATAAGCAGAAGGCAAACTCCACTCATAATAAGAGATATGTGAACTGAAACCATCTGTATTTTCTCACCTCTCAGATTGGAAGAAAATAAAAAAAGTTGTTAACATGGTCTGTTGATGAGGTCATGGGGGAGGGAGACACTGTTACACATGTTTGGGAAGTGCAGACCAGTACAACATTTAGGAGGTAAGCTTGACAATAGTTTGAAACTTACAGAAGCGTTTACTCTTGAACCCAGAAATGCTGCTTCTGGGAATCTAGCCTGCAGATATATTGTGCAACTCAAATGACTCAATAATAATATTACACTGTGATATTGCTTATAATAACAAAATACTGGAAACAAGCCACTATAGACCATGATGCATCTCAAAATTGGAATGTTATGCAGTTGTAAAAGAAGAGCTGGGTATCTTTGTACATAGAGTGGCAGAGATTCGGAATACATTGTTAGGTGAAAAAGCAAGGTCCAGATCAGGTAGCATGCTACCTTTGGTATACGAAAACGAGAAGAATATCATATTAGCAGATGCATAAGAATATTCTAGAACTAATAAAAATCCTGGGGAAAGGAGAGAGATTAGGAAGACTAATGGTGGGAACAGGAGATATAGTACTGGTTAAAAAATAAAGAGAAAAACCATAAGGTTTAGGAATTTTGGAGAGCACACACAGGAAACAACAAATGTTGGTGATGATGCAAAGAAAGGCAAACCCTCTTACACTCTTGATGGGAAGGCACACTGGTGCCGTCACTCTGGAAAATAGTATGGAGGTTCCACAAAAAGTTAAAAATAGAACTATCTTATGATCCAGCAATTGCACTACTAGGTATTTACTCAAAGGACACAAAAATATTGGTTTGAAGGGGCACATGAACCCTGATATTTATGGCAACACTATCAACAATAGCCAGATTATAGGAAGAGCCCAAATGTCCATAGACTGATGAATGGATAAAGAAGATATGGTATAAGGGCACCTGGGTGGCTCAGTTGGTTAAGCGTCCAACTTCAGTTCAGGTCACGATCTCCTAGTTCATGGGTTCGGGGCCTCATCAAGTTCTGTGCTAACAGCTCAGGGCCTGGAGCCTGCTTTGGATTCTGTGTCTTCCTCTCTCTCTGCCCCTCCCCCTGCTCATGCTATGTCTCTCTTTGTCTCAAAAATGAATAGACGTTATGAAATTTTTAAAAATGCGATATATATATATTTTTTTAAATATATATTGAAATATGTATAATAATATATACTTAATATTAAATTACATATAATTATATATATGTGGCATATACATATATATATTACTTTTTAATCAGCATAATGAACAAGACTTTCATGTCTAGTGTTGTCCACTCTGGGGCCAGAAGTCTTGATGCTAAGAGAGGAGTAGGGAATGTCCCATGTAGATACCAATGTCTGGAAAGCACATGCATGGTGAGTACTGGTGGATAGTGGCTGCATGGGTTCAAATCTAGACTTCACCACTTAACTGCTGGGTGAGGCTGAGCATTGCATTTCAGAGAATAGAATGATCAAGAACAGTACAATGTATCAATTAGTGAAAGGATGTTTTACTTTAATGAAAAAGAAAATGTACTGCATTTTAACAGCAAAAGAGAAACAATGACACTTTTCACATGGGGGTGGGGACTAAAGGTAGACAATAAAAAATAGTGGCTCTAGACATAATCCACAGATTTGTACACATGGAAACAATCTTGTTGGTCAAGGCATATTTGACTGAAAAAACAAACCACTAGAAAAATAGGAAGGCTGATGTGCCTGGATTCTAAAAGGTTTTTGCTTGTTTTGTTTTGTTTTTGCTTTTTGCCGCTAGTGAAACCATACATAATGTCTGCCCCATAAATCCATGTGCACTTAAAAACAACGGAGAGATTTAAAGAAAGAGTAGAATGAACATAAAATTGGGACGGAAGGTTATATTAAGAGGATTGAAGGGAGTAGAAGAGTTTTGACTAAGAATTTTAAAAACAAGCACTAAATTCCATGCATCTGGCTGCTATGGATATTGAGGATGTAAAATTAGGTATATTGTATAGCTGGAGGTGCAGGTAATATGAGATAAAATGGTTAATACATTTTGAATTTGTCATCATTATTAATAATAATTGACGAAAATAGCTTATCCAAATTTTGAATTAAACCAAATTCAAATCAAAAAGTACTTATTAAATACCTATTTCATGAAATATATAAGCTTAAGGGTTGTGGAGGAAGGTCACCAAATGACAAAATGTGGTCCCTCCTATCAGTGCACATGTAATCAAGACAGAGAGACAAACATTGGACAATTAGTAAGACAGCATGACGCGAAGGCTAGAGTTACAAGTATAAGCAAAGCACTTGGAAACACTTAAGAAGCAATTATATCATATATGGAATCAGACAAGACTTTACAGAGGATTTGGCAAATGAACTTGGCTTTGAGGAGTAATTGGAATCCCAATTAGCAGAAAAGCTAAAAAAAGGAACTAACTACAAGGGTAAATAGAGTAGCAGAAACATGACATGTAAGAAATAAGGACAGGAAATCGGGGAACAAGTGAGACTAGGTCACTAAGGGTCATACATGGATTCTAAGGAGTTTAGACATAATTCCAGGATAAACACAGAGATGTTGAACTTTATTGAGAAGAGGCATGAAAAGCTTTAAATTTCTGTCATTAGTGTAAAGATGAACTTGTTGATCAGCATGGAATCCATTAATGACCCAGGCTAGGCTAGGAATCCATTAGTGACCAAAAGTCTAAAGATCAGTGGAAATGAAAATGGAAAAGAGTAAAATATTCAATGAAATAACAACTCTTCAAGTTTAATCTTTAAGTATAATTTCTACTTTTTAAGAAATATTCAAATTTTATCAACTAAATTTTAAGTTACATGGTGGCAAAAATGGTTATTTCCCATTTATTTACTTAATGGATAGTTGATGCTTAATAAATATTTATTATAAAGTTTGATTGATTTTATTAATCATGGTATTTCCTTTCTAAGCATTGACTTAAACTGTGGGTATCTTTCAGGAGTGCTGATGAGTAGGGGCATTTGTACCCCAATGTTTACAGCAGCACTCTCAACAATAGCCAAATTATGAAAGAGCCTAAATGTCCATCAACTGATGAATGGATAAAGAAATTGTGGTTTATATACACAATGGAATACTATGTGGCAATGAGTAAGAATGAAATATGGCCTTTTGTAGTAACGTGGATGGAACTGGAGAGTGTGATGCTAAGTGAAATAAGTTATCCAGAGAAAGACAGATACCATATGTTTTCACTCTTATGTGGATCCTGAGAAACTTAACATGGGGGAAGGAAGGAAAAAAAAAGTTAGAGAGAGAGGGAGCCAAACCATTAGAGACTCTTAAAAACTGAGAATAAACTGAGGGTTGATGGGGGGTGGAAGGGTGGGGAAAGTGGGTGATGGGCATTGAGGAGGGCACCTGTTGGGATGAGCACTGGGTGTTGTATGGAAACCAATTTGACAATAAATTTCATATTAAAAAAATAATAAATTGTGGGTATCTTTAAGAAAATACTAAATTTTATTAGAGGATTGAAGGTTTTAATAAGTACCGTTTAGCCCTAGACAAGAGTGCAACAACTTTCTTCTGCTAAGGGCTAGAAAATAAATATCTAAGGTTTAGTGGATCATGCGATCTCTATCACAACAACTCTGCCGTGGTAGTATGAAAGCATCCATAAGGAAAGTTTGCCTGTGTTCTAATAAAACTTTATATACCAAAATACGTGGTGGGCCAGATTTGGTCCATGGGCCATAGTTTGTCAAGCCCTGCCCTAGACCAATCAGAGGTTAACCATTTTATCTATAGTTAAAGGATCAAGTAATTTATACATTTAAAGTGAAAGATGGTAATTCTTTATAACTTTTTTAAATGTTTATTTATTTTGTGAGAGAAAGAGTGAGTATGTATGCTCATGAGTGGGGGAGGGACAGAGGGAGAGAGAATCCCAAGCAGGCTCCATGCTCAGTGTGGAGCCTGACACGGGGCTAGACCTCAGGACGGTGAGATCATGACCCGAGCTAAAAATCAAGAGTCCCACGCTTACCCAGCTGAGCCACCCAGGCGCCCTTCCTTATAACTTTTAATGCTAATTCCGTGTTATTGCAATTTCATTAAAGTAGAATTTACATATAATAAAACGTACCCTTTTTAGTACATTTAGTACAATTCTACTTTTGACAAATGCATACATTTTTGCATGCACTACTACAGTTAAGTATAGAACACTTCCATCTTCCCCAAACTTCCTTCATGACCCTTAGTAGATAGATAACCCGTCCCCCAACTCCCATCTTCTGCCAACCACTGATTTGTTTACTGCCCCTGTGTTTTGCCTTTTCAAGAATGCCATAGAAATGAACCCAAACACTATGTGGCCTCTTGAGACTGGCTTCTTTGATTTAGCATAATATATTTGAGATTTATACAACATCACATCTATATCAGTAGTTTATGCCTCTTTGTTATTTTATTCCATGTCGTGGTTTTTTCCCAAGTTTCTTTATTCATTCACCAGTTTAAGGCTGGATTGTCTCTACTTTTTATTTTTTTGCAGTTATGAATAAAGCCTTTATAAACATTTTATATAGGTTCTTATTTAAACATAAACAGAAATGCATTTCTCTTGGATGAATACTCAAGGGATGGAGTTGTTGGATTGCATGATATTTGTTTAACTTTATAAAGAACTGACGAACTATTTACCAAGGAGATGTACCAATGAGTTTGTACCAGCAACGTGTGTGTTCTAATTGCCTCACATCCTTGTCCGCACTTGGTATTGCCAGTTCTTTTCACTTTAGCCTTTCCAGTAAGCGGGTAATAGTGTCTCATTCAGGTTTTAATTTTATTTCTCTAATGACTAATGATGTTGACTGTATTTGGAGGTGCTTAGTGGCTATTTATATATCACTTCTGGTGAAGTACTTGTGAAGATCTTTCTCTCCTTTTTAAATTGGGTTGTTTTTTTATTGTTGATTTTTTCAGAGTTCTTTGCAAATTTTGAATACAAATCCCTTATCAGATATGCATTTTGCAAATATTTCCTTTTCATTTTCTTAATGATATCTCATACTATTATTTTGTAAAATGTTAACAGCACCAGTGTTATGATTGTTTTACTGTGTTCTATATTTTTCTAAAATACAAATTAACTAATGAGAATAATATACCCCTTTCTTTGATGCAAAATTTAAAAATGATATCTATGAATATTATAAACTAGATAGCAATTTTTCATGCTACAGCTTTATCTTTAATCGGAACCTTGGTCATGACAATAAAGTCTAGACTCACAGATATTCTCTATCATATATTTAATGTGGAAGAACTTTAAATCTTTGAGAAGTGACAAAGGAAACCGACACATCTATGAAATAGGACATTAATCTGCCTGCCTTGGCTTTCGAAGCACAGTAAAAGGGAACATTTTCAAATAGTGAGCTGTCTCTTTTATTTATTGATCTTCAGCTAGAAATAAAGCTATAGTAAAATGCTCTCTCCATATCTTTCTCACTGTATGAAAACAGGGTTACAGATCAATTGATTTACCATCACAATTGATTAGGTACCTTCCCTACTATCTCTATTGTGACACAAGACATGCAGTCATATAGATCTTTCATTAGGAAAGTCATTGAAAAGCTAAGGTTCATTGCATGCTTAAATGGTTTGTAGCCCACTCATTAAGCCATTAACCAACCATTAATATTGCTTAACCTCAAACCTTACAGATAAAATAAGTTACTGCCATTTTATCTTGCCAGTGCACCTTTGCAGAGTGAACAAGTACTTGATTTTGTGGCAACCTGACGTAAATATTCAGAGAAATGGCAAGGAATTTAGTATCTAGACAATTAACGCTAATAAGATTTATGTGTGTTTCCCTTCGATGCACACCCCAAAGCATGAAGAGTGGGAAACGGACACAGAGGCATTGCTTAAAATTGCTTTTTCTCACAAATTTAATCTGTTTTTAATATTTTCTACATTATTACTACTATCAATAACATGCATTTCAATGAGAAATTTTCTTTGTGATGTTCTTAACCATAGAAGTAAAAATAAAGAAACAAAAGCTCTGTAAGGATAAGTTAGCCATTTAAGACTCTTGAACATCTTTGGACCCATGCTTTAAGTTCAAGTGAGTAAATGATCAAATACTAACATCTAAAAATCCTCCATTGGTATGTTTCTCTTGAATTAAAGCTAGGGAGATTTGTGTGGGTCCCAGGTATTATCAATTGTATAGAAAAATGTGCCGTATGCCCTGTACAGAGTAAAACATATTGAGGATATCCACTCCAGTCTTTGCCTGAGGTCCCACCAGATCATGGATGGAAAAGTTCTTGCACATTACTTTTTAAGATTTTTTTAAGGACAGATTTCTCCACAGGAAAACCAATTGTAATAAAAATCAACCAATTTTTTTAAGTCTAGAAGAAATAATGTGAGCACTTGAACAAGAACGCCCGTAAATTTAGTGGCATATGTGCAAGAAGAAATGTGAACAGAGTAGAATGTGCAATTAGGGAAAGTCATAAATAGAGCTTCCAGTTCATATAAAAGAGTATCACAAAACCATAGGGGACACTGTGCAGTCGGTAAGTAAATGTGAATGACCTTTACCAATCCATCTACAAAGGAGAAGAGATTGATATATATCTAGCGACTGTACTGAAATATTGCCACTCAATGTCAGGTTGGCCAAATGATGGCTGAATTTCATTTTATTTTTCAGTTTCTAACTACTTAAAACCTCTAGCCATAAAAATTAACTACTGGGTCATGTGACATCTCACTGATGAATGAGAGTTGGGTACATATAATATCATTACCTCCATAAAAT
The DNA here is from genome assembly GCF_023721935.1 of Panthera uncia. Lineage (NCBI taxonomy): Eukaryota > Metazoa > Chordata > Mammalia > Carnivora > Felidae > Panthera > Panthera uncia. The sequence continues at coordinate 50,183,221 of NW_026057576.1, forward strand.
TCATACATGCAGTTTACAAAACAACTTGTAAATAGATAATCAACTTAAAGGGCCAGCCCTAGAAGACCTAAAACGCCTGGTTGTAGTTTGCATTTATTAAAATCATTTATAACAGCTCAGCCTTTCTCTATGGCCAGTCGGAGGAGCCTGAGCTGGTCTCCTATAGGCAGGTGAATGTGATAAGCAGAGAGTTAGTGCCTTGGGCCAGACCTTTCTGAGGCATTTTAATTATTTTCAATACGCATGAGGACAATGACACATGTCCAAAGAATCATGCAAATATCCCTTTGCTGAAAATATGTCCTATACCCTGAGGCATTGGAGAGGGTGGAAATGAACTTTGGAAGAGTTAGAAGCCAGTGCACACCATAGCCCCGAACGGAGAAAGATTCAGGGATTCAGGCCCTGTTTAACGTCACTAGCCGCTTGTTCTCTCCACATGCCTACTGAAATTGCCTCCCCTTTATCCAGGCGTGTGTGTGACTGGGATTCTGTATTTGGAGAGGGAGAGACAAGTTGAGGAATGAGAGGATCATCTTATTTCCTTGTTAAATAAAGCTGACATGTAGGAGAAGTAGATTACCTAAAAAGCAAGAAGATGCTTATCGGTAGGCAAGTCCACGTTTTCTTTGTATTTTTCTCAAGTTGCTCCAAAAGAATGCTCACTCACAGTGGATACAGGGATCTCTCTCTTCCAGACCAGTGTCAGAGAAAAAACAGTCCTCAGGAGATGCATTAGTGTTAGTGTTGGCTCCTAGATCTTTTCAGAGCATCACCTTCCTCAGAAAATGCTGCAGGTCACTAAGGTTGGCTCTAAGGTTCTCTAGAGCCATCCCAGCCTAGAAAGAGAGCCCCCACAATACTTTCCTGAGATAATGGTAAAGACTCACAGCAATCTGAGAGAGCAGGGGAATTGGAATGTGGGGAGTATTCTGTAGAGAAAATGTCAGAGCGTGGTAAAACTCTGCACAGAAACTTTCCTCTAAATATAAAACACTGGTCAAAGCTTGGCTCAAGAACAACGTTCCACATGGGGGCCATAGGCAGTGAGGGACAGGCCCTAACTTTTCCCCCTTGGCATCAGTCCTGTCACATTCTATACCCATTTGAGGGACTGTGGGCTGCCAGGGTTTTTAGGGGCTAACCTTGGTCATCTGGCAGTTCTAGGCCATGTAGATGGCCTACAGGAATTAAGGAATGCCCTGAGAAAATTCATTTGACTTTGCAATTAAGAGACATGAATAGATATTTTCAGGATTAGTCTGGTTTGGCCATACTGGGATGTTTGATCAAAGGAACTTTACAGTTCCCCCAAGGCTGTCTCTGGATGTTAATGGGGTATGGACATGGAGCTGACTGGGTCTCTTTTGTTGCTCAACATTACAATGACTTTCATCCTCTTGCAGCCCAATGCTATTTGCCTGCCATTTTGGGGTGAGAATTGGCACATGGAACTTCCCATAACCAAATAAGTCCTCGGCTATTAGATTCCTGGACATGCTGACAGTATCCTAATATCAAAATAAGAAAGCGAAAAAATAGAGAAATCTATTTCTATCTGCATCTATCTATCTATCTATCTATCTATCATCTATCTATCTACTTATCCATCTGTCTTCTCTCACATCTCTCCTTCTTGTGCCCCTCCCCCCACCATATATAACATAATGTCCTCTTAGGGACATCCTTAGGTAGCAATTTAAGGAGGTCTCATAGAAGCAAATAACCCAGAAAATACTAGCAGAACTCTCTCTTCCTTTTTCTTTATGTAAGTAAAGAATTTAAGTTAACTACTCAAATATTTGCTCTTTTAGATATCTAAACTAAGAGTAAGAGAAATTAAAGAAGAGGGACTTTTATCTATTCCAGAAAATGTTTGCTACTAATTTATAATTTTCTTTAATATCATATTTTCTAAACTGTCTGAAATTAGAAAGGCTACATAATTTAATATGCCCTAAAATATTTTCAGGTTTCTGAGAAGACTATTTTCATGAGAATGCAGTTATTACAAAATCATGTGATATAAAACAGGATCTCTTCATGCTAAAATTGTATTAATAATTAATTGGAGGGAAAGTATTTCACCATGATAAATGAGAGACTGTATGGAAAGAATGATGCCATTTCGTGGCAGAAATAATATAGTAACATGCCGTTAAATACAAGACATCATATTAAATTTTACAGTTAAAGTACAAAGACATCAAAATATATTAAAATTTAAATTAATTATGTTTCCTAAAATTCTGGTACTGGAGATAGTAATTAGAGTTTTGCCAATATAATTCTTAAAATGAGGGGAAACAGGGAAAATGTTTAGTAAAAATGTAAAAACAATTTCCTAGAGAAAAACCTGGTTGCCAGTAACGTAAAACAACATGAAAGAGAAATGAAACACGCCCTGTTGGCTCATGCAATAAGGGTATGATTTACATCAAAATCAGGTCCATGATCAACAAGGACACAGTTCCAATAGCAAGGTAACTCTGCTGTTAACTTGTGTAAGAGTAATTGCACTAAATTAAAACAGGATGGCTAAATTAACAGCAGTTATTAGCCTTCAGACCAGAGATGCCCGTGAGGCTATAAAATGTTCACTTGAAGACCGTCAGAAATGCCCCAATTCCATAGATTCATAAATGCAGACACTTCATTTGTGTGTTTTCTTACTAAACATGGTTTTGAATAACTGTTCTTTTCTATTAAATACTGCTTTTATAAGTATTGATTAGTTGCAAAAGAGCACTTACAAAATCTACATACGATATAAAGATTAAAGAATAATGGCAGAATATACATCCACGTACCCAGTACCCTGTTTAGGGAAAATAACACCACTTCTTAGCTTTCCTCCTTGTCCCATCTATTCTTTCCTTCCTCAAAATTAGTCACTGTTACAAACTTTGTGTATCTCTTAATGGTTTTTGCAAATATATTTGTATCCCTGAACCATATATTTTTAAATTATTGATCACTTTATAAAATTGATGCTTTTGCTTGGGTTTTCATGTGTAAATGTGTCTTCCTGAGATTCATCCACATTGTTGACAACAGGGAGGATATGTTAATTTTCACTATTGTCTAATATTCAATTGTAAGGCTTTACTACGATTTATTTATCCGTTTAAATTTGGTGGACATTTAGGTTATTTCTCACTGTGACATGTAATATCATAATTTTATCCACATACAACATTTTTGTCCACATCTGCTCATGTCCCTGCCACCTAATAATTTGGGTATTTATTCTAGTTTCTATGTAAATGAGAAATATATGCCTATAGTTCCTAAACCACTAGATTATTGTTGGGTTTGTTTGCTAGGCGATTAGCCTGCTCAGATAGATGTACTCCCTTGGCAAGGGACAAGGTGCCTGCGACATTTGAAACTTTAAAACATCACATTTTTTGCCAGTATGGTGAGTGTGAAATGTCCTTTTGCTGTGGTTCGAGTTTTCATTTTCCTGATTGCTAGTGAATGCATCTTTTCATATGTTAACAAGCTACTGGGATTTTTCTGTGAATTGTATAAAACTCTGCCCATTTTAAAGTGAGCTGTTTGCCATTTTCATGTTGATTTGTAGGAGCTCTTTATGTATTTTAACCAAAATGCTATCTTATTTATGAGTGCAATAAATTTCTCCCAGTCTGTAGCTGATCTTTTTGCTTTCTTTATGGTGACTTTGGTTTAAAAAAAAGTTCTAGCTTTTAATGTAATAGAATTTATCCATTTTTCCTTTTATTGTTTGTATTCCTTTGTCCTAAGTAAGGGTTAATTTCCTACCCAAAATGTATACAAATATTAAACTATGTTTTCTCAACAGTTTTATAATTTTGATAAAACCATTTAAGTCAGTCCAATCGGAAGTAATTTTTATTTTGTTTTCTTTCCATAACACTATCCAACATCCCAGTCTAGTGTTTTGAAAACTGTATCCTTTTCTCTCTAATCCTTACTTCCCCTCTGTCACACATGACCTAGTTCCTTTGCATAGGTTTTTAAAAAGCACTTGTGGGCCTTTTTAGGCGCTCTATTCTATTCTATTGGTCAGCTTACGTAACTCCACCAATATCATTCTGACCTAATTGTTATGACTTTATAAGAAGCCTTGATATCTGGTAAAACAAGAGCCTTCATTTATTTTTTTCTACCTTGTGAATGTCTTAGAGTTCTTGGCATTTTTCTCTTCTAAATACACTGTAAAGTAAACTTGGCAGGTGGCATAAAAAATACCTGTTGAGATTTTTATTACAATTTCATTGACTCTATATATCAATTGATGAATAATTGACATCTTTTTTATTTTGAGTCTTCCAATTCATGAATATAGTGCATCTCTTTATTTAGATATTTTATAATGTCTTTCTAAAAGCTTTTCCATTTACTCGATAAAGATCTTGTGCATCTTTTGATAGATTTATCATGATGTACTTTAAAGTTTTTAATGCCACTGTAAATTATAGCTTTATTAAATTATATTTTAAAATATTTATTACTGGTATATAGGAATGCAACTGATTTTTGTATATGTTTTTAAGAAGAAAAATTACTAAACCTCCTTCTAATTCTAGTAACTTATTTGTAGATTATTTTTTATGTGTTTATAGTCATATCTTTTTCCAATAAGAATAGTTTTGTCTTTTTCTTTTCAAATCTTACATATTTTGACTTCCTTGCCTTTTTTTCTGCTCTGGTTAGGATGTCTAACTTATAATGTTGGATAGATGGGGCACCTGGGTGGCTCAGTCAGTTAAGCGTCTGACTTCAGCTCAGTTCATGATCTCATGGTTTGTGAGTTCAAGCCCCACATCGAGCTCTGTGCTGACAGTTCAGAGCCTGGAGCCTGTTTCGGATTCCCCTCCCCTGCTCCTACTCTGTCTCTCTCTGTCTCTCAAAAATAAATAAATGTTTTAAAAAAATTAATGTTGAATAGAAATGATGAAAATGGGCACACTGATTTTTCCTAATCTTGGAAGTATTTCCTGTGTTTCACAATTAAATATAAGGTTTGCTGTAGAGATTTTGTTTTTGTTGTTATATATCAGTTGCTAAGCTATTTTTAGTTTGCTAAACTGAATGTTGAATTTTAATGTACTGTTCTGTATCTATCAAAATGATCATTATTCTTTCTGAATATGTTAATTATAGTGGATTATATTAATTATTTCCTAATCTTGCATTCCTGAAATGAACCTAATTTTAACATTGTGTACTTACTATCTTACTACATTGCACGATTCAATTTGTTAATATTTGGGTTTAGGTTTTTGGGTCTTTACTAATAGATGAATTGGGTAGAAACCCCTTGTTGGATAGAAACCCCTTGTTTTCTGTACAATAGAATAGTTTATATAAGACTAGAATCATTTGTTGCTTGAATGTTTGTTACAATTCACCATTATAATCATCTGGGCCTTGTATGTTCTTTGTGTGGAGAGAATTACCTAATAATATAATTTATTTAATCGTTAAATAATTACATAGGATTTATGTTGCTTATTGAATCAGTTTTGGCAAATTTTATAGGTGTTTGTCAATTTGTTTTTAAAGTTAATTACATTAGGTTTCTACAATATTCCTACTTTTTATAGTATATGTACTTATGCCAATTTTTTGTTGTTAATAATATTTATTATGCCTCCTTTGTTTTCTCTAGTTTGGTCTTCCCATAGATTTGTTAATTTTATTATTCTTTTCAAACAACTAACATTTGGCTTTACTGATCTTCCTTTTTATGACATATTTGTTTCTATTTCATTAACTTCTGTTTTATTACTATAATTTCTTCCTTCTACTTGTTTTGGGTTTAGTCTAAGCCTAAAATTAATCTATATTTTTATCCTGCTCGAACAACTTCAATCATCCCCAACTGGCAATATACTTTTGTTGGGTATGTTAATTAGCTCTATTGGTATCCTCTCTCCCTAAGACATTATTAAGCTTTTTATAAATATTTACTGGTATCTTTATTATATTGTTTTCACATCATTTCTGCTAACCGTCGAAAGCCTCTATCTGTGATCACTTTTTTTTTTTTTTTTTTTTTGCCAAAATATGTTCTGTTGGATTTCTTTTAAGGAGGTTGTGTCAGTGAAACACTTGGTCCATTTTTTTTCTTGAAGTATCTTTTTTTTATCTTCATTCTGAAAAGATATTTTGCCTGGCCTATGATTTTAGATCAATGGTAAATTTCCCTTAGCCCATATCACTCTAATGTCTCCCCTTTCCATTGTTACTGACAGACATCCAACTTTTTCAGCATATCACCAGCACTTTGAAGGCAACCTACCTCTTCTCTGCTTAGTTTCATCTTTTCTTTGACTTACATATACTGTATTTTCACTATAATATACCAAGGTGTAAGATTTTTTCAATTTTTCTTTCTTGGGATTTATTGCACTTTCTAATGCTTTGGGTTGAGACTTTTATTTCTTTGAATCCATTAAGTATACTTATTTTATATTTTGTACTCAGTTTCAAATACCGACTCCATATTTGAATCTATTCAAATGAGTGATCAATCTGAGTCTATTTCTGTAATTTCTTTTCTAGCTGTAGCTCAGAGTGGTCTATTTTACGATTTCAAACTGACAGCCCATGTTTCTTAGAATTTTGTGACATATTTGTGGCAAAAATGTTGATACTCAAGCTACTGCTATTTTTTTGAATAATAAACTATTCTGTAACTCTGACCCAGGATTATCAAGTCTTCTATCAGCATCCAAGAAAACATGGCCAACTAACTGGTTAGTTTGCAAGTAGGGTAAAGTCTCATACCTTTCACAGTTTTGAGTATATAAATACTAAGTAAGTTAGACAAATATATAAACCAATGACTGTAATCCATTATTCTTGATTTATGGTACATGAAAGCATAAAGGGATTACTATGATATAAGTGAAAAAAGAGACAAATGACCAGATGAAACCATAACCATTGTGAGGGAGGTGTTAAATAATTTACATATATATTTTAAATGAAAGAGAATAATTAATGTAGTTTTCTATTTTATATATATTTTAAAATTTTAATTCCAGTGTAATTAACATACAGTGTTATATTAGTGTCAGGCTTACAATACAGTGATTTAACAATTCTATATATTACTCCCCGCTCATCACAATAAGTGTACCTTTAATCCCTGTCACCTATTTCACACACACACTGCTCCCCCACCAGTAACCATCAGTCTGTTCTTTAGACTTACGAGTCTGTTTTTTGGTTCAAGTTTTTTTTTCTTTGTCCATTAGTTCTTAAATTCCACATATGTATAAAATCCTATGGTATTTGTCTTTCTCTGGCTGACTTATTTCACTTAGCATTATACCCTATAGATCCATCCATGTTGCTGCAAATGGAAAGATTCCATTCTTTTTTATGGCTGAGTAATATTCCATTGTATACATATACCAATGGATATCTTCTCTATCCATTCATCTATTGATGGACACTTGGACTGCTTCCATAATTTGGCTATTGTAAATAATGCTTCGATAAACATAGGGGTGCGTATAGCTTTTGAAATTAGGGTTTTCATGTTCTTTGGGTAAATAACCAGTAGTAGAATTACTAAATCATTTGGTAATTCTTTTTCACCTTTTGAGGAATCTCCATATTGTTTTCCACTGTGGCTGTAACAGTTTGCATTCCTGCCAATAGTGCATAAGGGTTCCTTTTCCTTTATATCCTCACTGACACTTGTTGTTTCTTGTGTTTTTTTAATTTTAGTTATTCTAAAAGGGGTAAGATAATCTCTCATTGCAGTTTTGATTTGCATTTCCCTGATGATTAGTGTTGTTGAACATCTTTTCACGTGTCTATTGGCCATTTGTATGTCTGCTTTAGAGAAATGCTTTCATGTCTTCTGCCCATTTCTTAATTGGATTATTTGTGGTTTCTTGGTGTTGAGTTGTATCAGTTATTTATATATTTTGAATACTAACCGTTTATCAGATACGTCATTTACAAATATCTTCTCTCATTCAGTAGGTTATCTTTTATTTTGTTGATTGTTTCCTTTGCTGTACAGAAGGCTTTTGTTTTGGTGTAGTCCCAATAGTTTATTTTTCTTTTTTTTTCCTTGCCCAAAGAAATGTATCTACAAAAATTTTACTATGGCTAATGACAGAGAAATCACTTCCCTTGCTCTCTTCTGGAATTTTGATAGTTTCTGGTGTCACATTTAGATCCTTAATCCATTTTTAGTTCATTTTTATGTATGGTAAAAGAAAGTGGTACAGTTTCATTCTCTTACATGTAGCTGTCCAATTTTCCCAGCATTATTTGTTGAGGAGACTTTTTCTTAATGCATATTTTTGCCTGCTTTGTCTAAAATTAATTGACCATATAATTGTGGGTTTATTTCTGGGTTCTCTACCTTGTTCTGATGATCTATATATTTACTTTTGTACAATTATGATACTGTTTTGATCATTACAGCTTTGTAGTATATCTTGAAATCTCAGATTGTCATACCTCCAGTTTTGTTCTTTTTCAAGATTGCTTTGGTTATTCAAAGTCTTTTGTGGTTCCACACAAATTTAGGATTATTTGTTCAATTCTGTGAAAAATTCTGTTGGTATTTTAATAGGGATTGCATTAAATCTGTAGATTGCTTTGGGTAGTATGGACATTGTAACAATATTTGTTCTTCCAATCCATGAGCATAGGATATTTTTCCATTTGTTTGTGTCATCTTCAATTTCTTTCATCAATGTTTTATAGTTTTTAGAGTACAGGTCTTTCACCTCCTTGGTTAAGTTTATTTCTAGGTATTGTATGATTTTTTGGTGCAATTGTAAATGAGGCTGTTTTCTTAAATTCTGTTTCTGCTACTTCATTATTGGTATCCAGCAATGCAACAGATTTCTGTATAGTGATTTTGTATCCTGTGACCTTACTGAATTCATTTGTCAGTTCTAATAGTTTTTTGGTGGAATCTTTATGACTTTTCCCATATAGTATCATGTCATGTGCAACAGTAAAGTTTTACTCCTTCCTTACCAGTTTGGATGCCTTTTATTTCTTTTTCTTATCTGATTGCTGTGGCTAAGAATTCCAATATTATGTTGAATAAAAGTGGCAAAGTGGACATCCTTCTCCTGTTCATGATCTTAGGCAAAAGCTCTCAGTTTTTTTTTTACCATTGAGGATGATGTTAGCTGTGGGTTGTTCATAGCCTTTATTATGTTGAGGTATGTTTCTCTAAAACTATTTGTTGAGGGTTTTTATCATGAATGGATGTCGTACTTTGTCAAATGAGTACTTTTTCTGCATCTATTGAAATGATTGGGTTTTATCTTTTCTCTCATTGATATGATGTATCACATTAATTGATTTGCAAATACTGAACCACACTTGCATTCTGGAAATAATGCACTTGATTGTAGTGAATGAGTTTTTGATGTGCTGTTGGATTTGGTTTGCTCATTTTGTATAGGATTTTTACATCTATGTTCATCAGAGATATTGAACTATGGCTTTTTTTTGGTAGTGTCTTTATCTGGTTTTGATATCAAGTTAATGTTGACCTTATAGAGTGAATTTGAAAGCTTTCCTTCCTTTTCTACTTTTTGGGATAGTTGAGAAGAATAGGTATTAACTCTTCTTTAAATAGAATTCTTTAAGAAGGTAGAATTCACCTATGAAGAAATCTGGTCCAAGGCTTTTATTTGTTGGAAGGTCTTGTTTTTTTACTGATTCAATTTCATTGCTGTCAATCAGTCTGTTCAGATGTTCTATTTCTTCCTGATTCAATTTTGAGAGGTTACACATTTTTAGGTATTTATCCATTTCTTCTAGGTTGTCCAATTTGAAGGCATGTAATTTTTCATACTTGTGTTGTTATTTCTTCTCCCTCATTTCTGATTTTTGTTTATTTGAGCCTGACCCCAATATCTCTCTCCTTTTTTAAAAAAATTTTAATTTTTTGATGAATTTGGTTAAAGGTTTATCAGTTTTGTTGATCTTTCAATGGATCAAGTCCTGGTTTCATCTTACTGTTCTATTTTTTTTCTAATTTCTATTTTTTCTTATTTCTACTCTAATCTGTATTATTTCCTTCCTTCTAATGGCTTTGGGTTTTGTTTGTTCTTCCTTTTCTACTTCCTCTAGGTGTAAGATTAGATTGTTTGAGATTTTTCTTGCTTCTTGATGTAGGCCTGTATTACTATATTCCTGTATTCCTGTATTCCCTCTTAGAACAGCTTTTGCTGCATCCCAAACATTTTGGATGTTTTCATTTTCATTTGTCTCCATGAATCTTTTTTCATTTGTCTTTGACTTCTTGGTTGATCCATTTGTTGTTTAGTGGCATGTTATTTAACCTCCATGGATTTGTATTCTTTCCAGGTTTTTTCTTGTGGTTGAGTTCTAGTTTCAGAGAGGTGTGGTCAGAAAAGATGTATGGTATGACTTCAATCTTTTTGAATTTGTTGAGGCTTGTTTTGTAGCTTAATATGTGATCTATTCTGCAGAATGTTCCATGTGCACTTGAAAAGAATGTGTACTCCACTGGTTTAGGATGGAATGTTCTGAATATATCTGTTAGATCCATCTGGTCCAATGTGTCATTCAAAGCTACTGTTTCCTTGTTGATTTTATGTTTGAATAATCTAGCCATTGATGAAAGTGGGTGTTAAAGTCACCTACTATTATTGTATTACTATCAATTACTTTCTTTATGTTTTTTATTAACTGTTAATGTATTTGGATGCTCCCATGTTGGATGCATAAATATTTACAACTGTTATATCTTCCTATTGGATTGTTTCCTTTATGATTATATAGTGTCCTTTTTGTCTCTTGTTACAGTTTTTTGTTTTCAAGTATATTTTGGGAGGAACTGGGTGGCTCAGTTAGTTAAGTATCTGACTCTTGATTTCACCTCAGGTCATGATCCCAAAGTTGTGGGATTGAGCCCCATGTTGGGCTCCATGCTGAACATGGAGGCTGTTCAAGATTCTCTCTCTTTCTCTCTCTTTCTCTCCTCTCTTCTCCTCTCCTCTCTCCCACTGCCCCTCTCTACCACTTGTGCTCTCTTTTTTCTCTAAAATTAAAAAATAATAAGAAAAAGTAAAATCTATTTTGTTCAATATAATATGAGTATTGCTACCTCAGTTTTCTTTTCATTTCCATTTGCATGATAGATGTTTTTCTATTCCTACACTTTCAATCTTCATGTCTCTTTAGGTCTGAAATGAGTTTCTTGTGGCAGCATATAAATGGGTTTTGCTTTTTTATCCAGTCTGTCATTCTATGTCTCTTTTTTTTTTAAGTTTACTTATTTATTTTGAGAGAGAGAGAGGAGGGGAAAGAGAGAGGCAGAAAGAATCACAAGCAGCTTCTGTGCTGTCCATGTGGAGCATAAGTCAGGGCTGGATTCCATGAACAGTGAGATCATGACCTGAGCCAAAATCAAAAGCCAGATGCTCAGCTGACTGAGCCACCTAGGCACCCCCATCACTCTATGTCTTTTGATTGCAGCATTTAGTCCATTTACCTTCAAGGTAATTATTGATGGGTATATATTTATTGCCATTTTGTTACTTTAGAGTCATTTTTTGCACTTCTTCTCTGATCTTATCTTCTCTTGTTGTCTTTCACAGTTTGCTGGCTTTCTTTGGTGATATACTTGGATTCTTTTTCTTTATTTTTTGCAGAACTATTACTGGTTTTTGAGTTGTGGTTACCATTAAGTTTATATGACATTTCATGCCTATAGCAGTCTATACTAAGTTGATGGTTGGTATAGTTTGAACCCATTCTACAAGCCGTACCCTCTCCCACCATGTTTTAGATATATGATGTCATACTTCTCATTCTTTTATTTTGTGAATCCTTTGACTGATTTTTGTAAATATACTTAATTTTACTGCTTTTGTGCTTTTTATTTTTTCTACTCCTCCTTATGGTTTTTTCTTTCCCAGAGTCCCCTTTCACATTTCTTGTAGGGCTGACATTCCTTTAACTTTTGTTCGTCTGGGAAACTCTTTATCTTTCCTTCTATTCTGAATGATAGCCTTGCTAGATAGGCTATTATTGACTGCAGATTTTTTTTCTTTCAGCACTTCAAATATATCATGCCACCCCTTTCTGGCCTACAAAGTTTCTGCTGGTAAATACAGACACTCTTATTCAGTTTCCTTTCTGGTAAATGTTTTCTTTACTTCTTTTATAATTCTCTCTTTATTACTACTTTTGCTATTTTGATTACTATGTAATTAGTGTGGACCCCTTGGTTGATTTTGTTAGGGGCTTCTGGATCTGGATTTTCTGTTTCCTTCTCCAGATTCAGAAAGTTTTCAGATATTATTTCTTCAAATACATGTCTCCCCCCTTTTCTCTCTCTTCTCATTCTGGGATCCCTAGAATGCAAATACTTTTCTTTTCAATGACATCATTGAGTTTTCTTAATCTATTTTTATTTATTTTTTCTCTTTTATTCAGCTTAATTGCTTTCCATTGCTCTGTCTTCCAGTTAACTGATCCATTCTTCTGCTTCCTCTAGGTTACTATTTTTCCCTCTAGTGTAATTTTAATTTCAGTTATTGAGTTCTTCATCTCTGATTGGTTCTTTTTAATGTTTTCTATCTCTTTGTTGAGGGTCTCACAAAGGTCCTCAACTCTTCTCAAATCCAGTGAGTATCTTTATAACCATTAATTTAAAGTACCTATCAGGCATATTAATTATCTGTGTTTCAGATCTCTTGCTGTGATTTTGTCCTTTCCTTTCATTTGGGACACATTCCTCTGTCACCTCATTTTGACTACCTCTGTGTCTGTGTCTGTGTCTATGTGTTAGGAAAGTCAGCTATGTCTTCTGCTCTTGAAACTAATGCTTTTATAAAGAAGAGGTCCCATAGTGTCCTAGCGTGCAATGTCTCCTGTTGACTCTAACCTGGTGCTTCAGAGGTGTTTCCTATGTGTATTGCATGCACCTTACTATTGTGGCTGAGTCACTTTTGCCTCCAGTCCCATCTTCTGCAATAGCTCTCTCTGCCTACTGTAGATAAGGTTTGGTTCCTGTGTTTTTAGTGGGTTAGTCTAGGCCACCTTCAGCTTGAGTTGAATCAGCCCAGGAATTTGCAGTACACTGAACTGCAGGGTGGTCTCCCTGTGTTGCCCCTGAGAAGTTTTTGTTGGTAGGTGGGGCCTGCAGTCAGACCCGATGTTTGCCCCAGCCCACTGCTGGAGCTGCACTCAGAGTGGTATGTGTGGTTATCTTCCTCTCTCCCCAAGGCAAAAGTCACTTTGGAATGGTGCTGGACCCTGTCAGGGCTGCTTGCACATAACCACACTTGTAACACTGCTTTGGATGGACTCTTGCTGAGAGCAAGTCCACAGGAGAGTGTGGGGGCAGAGCACAGTGCCAGCAAGACCCATGCTGGTCCAATGCAGGAGGGGATCTGCAGCCACTGGGGAAAATTCCTGCCTGAGCCAAATTAGAATGAGTGGATCCACAGAAGAGTGAGGGGGCAAGGTATAATCTTAGCAAGCTAGGTGCAGAGTGTTCTTGCTGTCTTGGCTCCTGCAGGTGTCTGTGTATCTAGGTTGGGGAGCAGGAGAGGGGAATGGCACTTGCTAGCTCTTTTGTCATTGGAGAAGTCTCCCAAAGATCCCTGCTCCTCCAGCACATGCTCTGAGGTTAGTAAACAAATCTCCCTCTACTATACCCCCGGGTATACTGCTGCTTCTATGCTGTGTCTCTGCAGGGCATTATTGTGCTGTTTCTTTAGAGCAAGGGACTCAGTTTCCTACTGCCCTCGGGCTCTCTCAGAGCTAAGCCCACTGATTTTTAAAGTTCCAGGTGTTAAGCCCTGCTGACTGCAAGAACTCTCAAAATTAGGCTCCTCGGTTTTAAAAGTCAAATGGTAAGGGGATTTGTCTTCCCAGTACAGATCCCCAGTGGCTAGGTGCCCAGTATGGGTCTTCTCCTCTCCCCTCTCCATGCCCATGGTGTTCCTTCCTCCTATGGATAGTCCCATGGGTCAGTTTCGCTCCTGATTGTGTCTTCACCCTTTCTATCTTCTTCTATGTGGCCTCTTCTCTACACTCAGCTGTGGAGAATCTCTTCTGCTAGTCATTGGGACTTTTCTGGACCATTTACACTAATGTGTTTGTTATCCAATTGTATTTGTGGGACAAGGTGAGCTTAGGGTCCTCCTACTCTGCCATATTTCCCCTCAATCTCTTTTATCTATCTATCTATCTATCTATCATCTATCTCTCCATCTATCATCTATCTATATATCTTGAGAGAGAGAGCACAGCAAGGGACAGGCAGAGATAAAGGGAGAGAGAGAATCCCAGACAAGCTCAACACTCAGCTCGAAGCCCAACACAGGGCTCAATCCCATGATCATGAGCTAATGACCTGGGCCAAAATCAAGAGGTGGATGCTTAACTGACTGAGCCATCCAGGTGCCCCTATTTTATATATTATTTAAATAGAAGATGACTTTTATGCATTATCTCACATCCTTTGTATCTCAAATTTGATTCTGCCATGAATGTGGGAGAGATCCAGGAATGCTTCACCCCATTTCCATCTATCAGTGCCTCACCAGAGATTCTACTTCTCTTCCAGGGTCTCACAGGTGCTACTGCCTGGATTGTCAGAGGGATTCCAACACCTGAGCATCCTAAAAGTGGGAAGAAGTATTACGCTATGGGTCAAGCCAAACCCACCGGGCATTGGAAGTCAATGGACAAGTGTTTCTCCCATTTGTTCCTTAGGTGGCTGTTTCTCATATCACAAAACTGTTGTCTGCAAGAACACTTAACAATTTTTTTTATCAGTTTTCCAAAATTCTGTTTACCTTCCTGTCACTCAGTCCTGTTTCCTGGAAACATATTATAAAATAAGCTATTTTACAAACTTTTGTGCCAGTCTCTGCTTTGGTGGAAGTTAGGCACCCAGATTAAGACCAGTATATTCACATGCATGCATTCTTTACAAGTCTATGTACCAATGCACAGACATGAATAACAAATGACATGAATGCGGGGTGTTAATGCGAAGAGGTAAATGTAAGGACATAGGTATCTTTGAGAGCTGATATAATGTTATTTAGGAATTGAGCATTATGATATAAGCAACAAACGTTGCTTATAGAAAGAAAGTAACACTCTATCTCAAGGAGGTTTAACCTCATGGAATTTCACAATTTGGCTAAAAGTGGGTGAAGATGAAAGATAAAAAAATGGAAACAGCGTCATTGTTAGTGGAAACTACACATTCTCATTTAGGTGGAAGAAATGAGTGATACGGTATTAAAACTTATCATGAATCTCAGACCTTGTGGAAAAAAGTCTGACTTCTTTAAGTCCCATGTAGATAAGGACAGTAGCACTCTGCATAGGCAACACATAAAAGTAGTAGTAACGGGATTTGGGTTATTCAGAATCAAGTTAGGTTAATAAACTCTTCCATTTTCTAGAGTATCCATGGAATGGCATTTTCATGGAGGTTTTTAATAAATTTTTTTGTGATACAAGTGATAATATAATGAAGATAGTTTAAAAGAATTACAGAAGTTGAGTATGACACACACTATAAGGAAAATAAATTAGTAATGGATGACAAGGTGTGTATGTATTTTAAAGTTTTGGATTTGTCAGCCGAAAATTGTCAGGAGGCAATAATTAAGCAAAAGCATTTATTTGGGATCAAAGAATTATAATTTGGGGTATACACATTTAAAAAAATTTAACATCTATTCACGTTTTAAGATTTTTTTTAAAGTTTTTATTTATTTGTTTTGAGAGAGAGGGACAGAGAGAACAAGTAGGGGAGGGGCAGAGAGAGGGGGAGGCAGAATCCCAAGCAGGCTCCACACTGCTAGTGCAAAGGCCAAGGCAGGGCTTGAACTCATGAACCGTGAGATCATGACCTGAGCCAAAACCAAGAGTCAGATGCTTAACCGACTGAGCCACCCAGGTGCCCCATCATTTATTCATTTTTGAGAGACAGAAAGAGAGAGTGCAAATGGGGCAGGGGCAGAGAGAGATGGAGACACAGAATCTGAAGCAGACTCCAGGCTCTAAGCTGTCAGCACAGAGCCCCGTGAGGGGCTTGAACCCAGGAACTGCAAAATCATGACCTAAGCCAAAGTCAGATGCTTGACCAACTGAGCCACCCAGGTGCTCCAGACGTACACAGATTTGAGTCCCAACAGGGAGCAAACATCAGGAACTCAAAGCAAAAAAAAAAAGGAATACTTATATACACGGCTTACAAAGAACTTTTGATTGGTGTTGGCAGCAAAAAGCTAATCTTGACGGAATATAATTGGTGGCTAAGGTTGTCATTTTATAAAGTCTCTAACTGTGACAAGTTGCAGGTTTGGAGGCTGAGTTTGGAATATTTGCAGCTTGGCCCAGTTCAAAAAAAAAGCTCATGGTTCCAATGGTGAGAACATAAGGCCCATCTCCTTAGCAGCCTCCCAGCTCTATTCTAAAACTTGACATAAGTGACCTCATTTCATTTCACCTTCCACAGATTACACTGTGCTATCTAACCTTACAATCCATGGTGTGATATCTACTGTTGCTCTAGAGTTCCTTGGAAATCTGCTCTTGGCTTTTGCTATTTACAGACAGAGTTTACTGGATAAATCTTGATTATTATGCATATTGGATGCATAACAGGGTATGAAACAAAATTTTCAAGATACCTCAATTTGAAAATGAAAATATGAAATTTATTAAAGTTAATTCAAGGAATTTTAATTCAAGGATGTGAACTCTCTTGTCAAACTCTCATAACTGGCATTTTTAGAGAAAAAGAACTTTGGGAAGATCTCAATACTTCAAGTAAGAGCCAACTAATATCTTCTTCAGAATTCATGGCTGTAGCCGTCTGACTCTAAGCTAAATCTTAAAACATGATATGCCAAGCTATAGTACTGTACTTGGGGTTTCCCCTAAACATGGGGGCCCAACAGCAGCCACAGTTACTTAACATCAGACTAAGCATTCAAAGACTCTTCAGCTCTTTCCTTCTCCACTCTACCATTTTTAAATGTCATATTATACTGCATGACTTTGATAGCTTCCCCTGCTTCCTTTACCTTCATTAGTTGCCCTTTTTTCAACACCTTAACAGGTAACTAAATTTCCTTTATAAAAATTTTATTAATTAAATTTATTCTTTATATAGTCTGCAGCATCCTCCTCCAAGACCACCACCTATGAATTAGGCTTCTACTTTGACAAAACAAAACATAAACAAAATCCCAAATCTTCCAAGCAAACCTTAGTAGAGAATTCAAGGGCTCATCCAATTCTATTCTACCTGGTTCTGAGGCACATGGGAAGTTGTTCTTCATCCTGTCCTAGTCAGGTGGCACCATGTGACTAGTTATATATCCAGTAAGTTGTCAGGAGACAAGCCCAAAAAATTAATTGCCAGTGAGGCAAGCCCCAAAATTCTTCTCCCCTGCCAAAGTTCCTTTATGGTCATTTTCTTAGGGCCGTGTGTTCCAGTTGAGGGAAATAGAAATGGTGGTGCTCCCTACGACCGGGATCCCTGAGTGACATTTAGGGCAGACCCTTGAACACATAGCATGAGTAAAAAATAAACCTCAGTTTTGACAAGCCATTGAGGGTCCCTGGTTACTTTATTACTGCAGTATAAACTTGTTATGATGACTAACACTCAAATAAAAGCAAATTTAAAAATAAGCACATAGTATTTGAGGGACACGATGTATCTGTAATGCACAAGCAGAAGCATTACTTACAAGATGCCAGTATCTAAGGTGCTTTAAGGTAATGATATTAATTATGCAACATATTCCTAGAAAACTATATTGGTGTTATCTGTTTTTGTGAAAGAAAGTTGTATTAAAGAAAATGTGGTACCCTTTTTTTTTGAAAAAGTAAGGTAACCTGGGTAACCTAGAAAGTTTATCCCTCTTCATAAACTTTCTGCATGTAACTTGTGGTTATTCACTTCTGTTCAATTATTTCATTTGTAAAATACGGTTTGAGGTAGAAAGAATGGAAACTGACATTTGATCATTTTAGATTCACTGAATTCCAATTAGTTTAATTCAATTCAATCCAGATACATTCAACAAAAGATGTAACACTTGAAATTTCAAACATGAGTGGATGAACGCATACCTTTTCCTGCATGCTTTCCAAGAAAAGGTGTCATCAAACTTTTAAAATTTCTATAAGCATATTGGTATAAGCTCTTTTTATTGGTTTTTATTCTTGTTGGTGCTTTTTTCTGGCTAATGGCTAGTAAGAATCCCTCTGAGTCAATTGATATAGCTCTAATTCAGGTTTAATGACTTTGGAATAATCCTTGAAACACAAACCATATACATTTTCACTTCCCTTACTGATAGACATATACTTTATTTCCAACTTGTGAGGAAACTAAATCTCTTTGTATATTATACATACTAATTATTTTGTCTGTCAGCTGTATGTCAAATATTTTGTTCAGATTTTTAAAAATTTAGTTCTCTCATTCACATGGAATGTAGTTTTGCATAGAGTATAAGATAACGGTACCACTTTATATTATTTAAGATCAGCAGACAGTTGTGCCATCAGAATTTAAATAATCCACAATTTTCTCAATAAAATAAACTTTTACTTTGTCTTGTGTTAAGTTTTCTTCTGTACATAGGTTTATTCCTAGAGTTGCTAGACTCTTCCTCAGATGTTTGTCTATTTTTATATCAATCCCATATTTATTTAAAGTGGATTTACAGTATGCTTTGATATGACTGTCTACAGTAATTTACCTCTCTAGTCTGAGACGTTACCTACTACTACTGATAAGTTCAGTGTCTGTTGGTTTTTTTTTTCCCACTGCAGTTAACTTGCTGTGCTTGTAAGTGTTGAGATCGTCTCTTTGTCCATTATGCCAAGTGAAATAAGTCAGTCATAAAGGTACAGATACTGTGTGATCCCTCTTATACGAGGCGCTTAGAGCAGTCAAATTCAAGGAGACAGAAAGTAGAACAGTGGTTGCCAGGGCTGCGGGGAGGAGGCAATGGGAGTTAGTGTTTAACAAGTAGAGTCTCCATTTTGGAAGGTGCAAACGGTTCTGGAGATGGCAGTGGGGATGGCCGCACAACAACACGAATGTACTTAATGTACTAACGTTGTTGAGTTGTCTACTTACAGACGGTTAAGATGGTAAAAAAAAAAAAAAAAAAAGAAAAAGAAAAAGAAAAAGATTTTCTCTTTGTCTTTAGAGTTTAGAAGTTTTGCCTAAAATCTTTGTCCTATATGCGTAACTTTCGTTTTCAGTCTTCCCGAGGCTAGGGGAGCTTGTTCTTCAACTTATAAAACAATTTCATCTATCCTTTTTAAATTAGTTCTCTCTTCTGTCAGTACTTTTATTTCCTGGTGGAACTAGTGTTACTTACATGAGGTTTCCTGGACCTTTCCCTGAAGTATTATCTTTGCCTTCATAATTTTCATTTCTTATGAAATGGATTGTATTCATTCGGATGATCCATATAATGAAGATGGATGTTATTGTACTTGGTCACCTTACAAGCTCAGGTCTCTGTGTTAAATTTCCTAAGAGGTGGCAATCAGTTAAGTGGGAAGTCATCAGAGATGCACAGTGCTTACCCTCTCCCAGACTGGGACATGCCTCTGGTTCCTGTCCTCCGGCCGCAGATGCCATCCAAGGAGTTCCTTCTTGGCTTCCCAAGGACAGAAACAACAAACACCCTCAGGAAAACATCTGTGATTGTGCTGTCGTTGCTGGCTGTTTGTGTGCATAGCTGTCACGGACTCTGGTCATCCACGGAGATCTGACTGTTACAGGTTGTGGAGCAGGGAAAGTTAATGGATGTGATACTTTGACGAGGTCAAAACTAGCATTTCCTAACTCCATTCTGGGCTCTCCCCTGCCACCCCATTCTTCACATTTTTCTATCTATTGATTGCATAAACCTTGGCACAGCCTCCGCAGGTTGTGAATATGTTTCAATGCTTCTGTGCTGAAAAAAACTAAATGGAGACTTACTAGAAAGAAAGGCCTTTTAAGGCAAGAACTATATATTTTATTTTGAGTGAAACAAAGAATGTATGAAGAGCTCTGCACCAGTGGATGCTCGATCAGTGCTGCTGGCTGACTGAAATGGCTTTAATGTGGCTAGGTCAAAGGGAGAGAGGAGTGTTTCATTTTATTTTAAGGAAAATTTAAAGTTTTCTTGAAAAATTTTAGTTTGGTTGTAAATACATTCTTCAATGATTTAAGTTTTCTCAATCTTCATTATGCATTTTTAAAAGTTTTAGAACTAGGAGCACCTGAGTGGCTCAGTTGGTTGAGCGTCCGACTTCGGCTCAGGTCATAATCTCACAGTTCATGGGTTTGAGCCCTGCATCAGGCTCTGTGCTGACAGCTCACAGCCTGGAGCCTGCTTCAGATTTTGTTCTCCCTCTCTCCCTGTCCCTCCCCTGCTCACACTTCGTCTCTCTCTCTCAAAAATAAATAAACATTAAAAAGATTTTTTTTAATTTTATAACTAATGCCAACCTAAAATAGCTTAAGGTGCATGTTTTCTCTCTGATTTATATTTAATACAAAGGGCTTTATATAGCTATAGTTAGGTATCACTTTTTTTATTGAAGAGGTAAGAATACCACGAAGCACAAATTAATGTTGAAGTTTTGGAGGTCCATTATTCTTCTTAAGGGTTTAGTTTTTTAAATACATTCATATGCATCAAACTAAAGAGTAAGAGACCTTTAAACTTGTGCTTTTTTTCCTTACATTCTGACAGATTCCTGAATGATAACCAAAGTCATCCATGGATCATCAAAATCTTCACAAACACATAAGCAAACAAGGTTATTTGGAAGACAATAGTTTACATATGTCCAGAATTAGTCATATAAATCCCCATCCATCAAGTTATTTGTCCGTGGGAGAAACGTACAGAGGATTACTCTTCATCACTAACCGGGGCTTTGGCCCCGAATCTCTATCTACGTACATAGTGAGCTATATCTCGGCCCAAGTGAACCCTAATGCCTTTTATTG
This sequence comes from Panthera uncia, assembly GCF_023721935.1. Lineage (NCBI taxonomy): Eukaryota > Metazoa > Chordata > Mammalia > Carnivora > Felidae > Panthera > Panthera uncia. Next base: position 50,204,249 of record NW_026057576.1, read on the forward strand.
CCTCTCTGTCTTCCAGCCCAGAATTGAAGAAAGTCAGCCAGACTGCCAGTTCTGTTCCTTTTCTCTCTCTATTTTTCAAGCAAGAGAAAGTCTCAACTGGGAACTCCATACCAGCTTCCAAGAGGGCAGAGTCCATCCCAAAGCCATTCTCAAAAGGAAAAAAAAGGCACTTCACAGAGAAGCTAGAGCTCTTTACTCGTTTTTCTGCCTCTTCAAAAATCTTCTGCCCCATTGACATCTGAGTTCCTGACCTGGAGCAAAGGAACAGGGAACAGGTTGGCAACACAAGGCTCCTTCTCAGGAGTGAAGCTCTGAGTGTGGCTTACGGACCAACTCATCAGGCCAGGTGGGCTAGGGAGTGTCCTGTAAGCGGCCTCCACAGAACAGGGGGTGAGGCCATTTTGTTCCAGTAGAGCTTTCACAGAAAGCTTATATTAGTCATAACTCTTCAAAAATTGTTGCATTGTTATAAGATACACATAACAAAATCTAACGCCTTAGTCATTTCAAAAGGTAGTCACATTGTTGGGGGACCATCACTACCATCCATCTCCAGAGCTCTTTTTTGTCTTGAAAAACAGAAACTCTGTTCCTACTGAATGATAACATCCCACTACACCCTTCCCCACAGCTCCTGGCAACTATCATTCTACTTCCTGAATTTGACTGGTTGAGCCACCTCATGTAAGTGGAATCACATAGCATTTATCTCTTTGTGACTGGCTTATTTTACCCAGCGTGATGTCCTCAAGCTTCGTGTATATCATATTAATAATTCTTATATTCTTAAACTTTGCATTCATGCCGCGAGAACCGCTTTCATTATGTCATATCCACTTGTAATCATGTAATAGTGTAAGTTTATCCCTACTAACAATTTTTCATCCCATTTGTGTGTTATTGTTAACCTTTGCTGATTTTGCAAGTTTTTACCGTCACTAGTTCACACATGGTGACGAGTTTGAAAACATTTTTAGGAGCGAATGTGGGAATAAGAATGATAATGTGAAGGCTTCACCTCACAGGAACATTATAGTGTAAACAATGAAGAAAATCCCAGGATAAAGACAAAATATAAACCTATTTATACTGGGATCGATGCACGTAAGCGTAAGGAATATCAACAAAAGCCTGAAGAAGAACAGGTCACGTGGGTGGACAAAAGTTTATTTCATCTGACCAGCAATTTGCTCCAAGATGACAGTGTGCAGTCTTTCGTAACACTTTTGTCAAAAGGTGGCATAAAGGTGTTGCAGTTTTAAAAATTAACTCTTCCAGCAAATGAGAGTTTTCTAAAGCTTTGCAGTTAGATGGATTTCAACCCTAAAATTTGGCTTTCAAAAACTGTAAATAAAATAAACGTGACTGACAAGTGCGGCGGTCACCCTGGAAACTTTATCACTATGTGAGTTTTTTTATAGGTTAGCACTCGTTACTACGGCAGCTCTTCTTCTGACTTCTAACTGTTGCCTTGTACAGCTCCTTTCACTTCCCCAGACACATGGAATAAGCTTTTCATTTGTAAACTATATCGTTCCTTATGTCTTCTCTCCAAAGGCATTGCAACCTGCATTTTCAAACACCATACCAACAGCTTGGTTAGCTTCCTTCCTTTGGTTCTTTCCTGTCTCGTTTTGGGCACTCATTCCCAGTGAGTATTTCCTGTAAGTCATGGTCATGGACCAAATCTCAAATGCTACCATTTTAAGATTGTATTCATTATTCATATTTCTGTTATGAACTTCATATTTATTTTCCTACTTACAAAATGTCGTGTGTCATGTGTCATGTGTGTATCAACCTCCTGCCATGGGTAAAATTATATTCGTTTTTTAAATGCTTTGAAAATAGTGAGAACAGTTAAAATACTTTCTATCACAGATTTCTCACCAGAGGAAATAAAACACACGGGTAAAATGGCAACACCCTGAAAGATTGTTTTTATTATTCAGAGAGGAGTGTTCTAGAACTCTCCTGAATTGTTTTAAATGGGACAAAATCGTATTCTTATTTTAACAGGAAGCCTATATGTACAAAGACCTTGAAGGGATGCTTCTCATTTGTGGTTATCAAGTCATTTTTCTTTCCCAGCATTATTATCCTCCACTTGGAGAGTATAAAGGGAAATACCACAAGGTTAAGAGACTTCCTTATGGCAAACAATTAATCTGTTGCAGGGGTCACAAGGAAACTTCCCAAGCAACAGTCTGGCCTTGCTAATCAGTAGACATGATTCCTTCTTGTAGGGCAGCTTGGCCTGAAAACACTACAGGGGGGATCTAAATAAATAAAACGTGAGCTATATGTGGCCAAGTGGCTTCTTTGTTTGTTGGAAGACTACCCGAGACAAAAGAGGCTCTGCGTTCAGCAGGAAGTAAGGAGGCAAATTTGCTCATCTGTCTTGAGAACACATGTGCTTATTGCTACCTGCATTCGGTCGACATATACTCCTTCCGTTCAAATGTACTCTAGCTCATATACAGTTCTCCGACTATCTGAACTGTTCAATTTTAGATGTGTGAACCTCCAAAACAGTGAAGCAAACAATCCTATTCAGTATCAAACAAAATTCGAAGAAGTCTATAGTGCTAATAGTGCGAGCTTACTCCCGGAAGAAAAGGATTAAAAGGGGCAAGAATCTACATGGGAGGAATCTCTCCCCACTGCATACAACATACGACTGCACAGGAGAAGCCATAGGTAAGACTTTAAATGAACGGAATTAGCAATGAGAGAGGATGTAGATGTTTTCTGGAGGGGAGAGAATGAGTTTAAGAAGAGCAGCTTCAGAATCTCAAATGCTGAACCTGAAAACAAGTGTTGGTTCACTTATAAATTACCAGCGAAAGAGGCTCCCTCTTAAAACCACAGAATTGGAATGGACTATTTAAACACCATTAGGAACAAAATCAGACAAATATATGGACCACAGAGCAGAATAGAGGATACCTTATTATACTCAGAACTTCTAATGTGTTAGAAAGGAGCAGGAAAGAGAACAAATGTCATTAGAGAGAAAATGATATTAAATAGGCCCACTTTTCATCAAAATCTGCCATCAGCTCTTTGCAGCTGAATACTCTGCCATCACAAACATACCCAGTATTTGTTACTTGTTACTGATTCTTTTTGATATAGTTTTCATCACTATTGGTAATATTTTTGTCTTGCTCTGTGTTAGAGAGTAAGGTCATAGTGGGGTCTCCTCTGCAAGTTCACACTGGACCAAACTTTGTACCCCGACTCCCACAGAACCCCAGGCAACTGTGTCACAGCACTTAGCATGTTAGCCAGCCGTTATCAGTGGGACAGTTCTATGCCCCACATTAGATAGCAGCTCCCTGCTGGCCAAGACTGCATCTTTGTACTCTCAGTATCTAGCACAGCACCTAGTAAAGACAGAGTACTCAAATATTTGACCTAAGGAAAAATCAATTTATTCCACCCCAAGTAGAAGGTGAATTTTCTTCAAAATGTGATGACCCTTTTAGCCAAATGTAAACAGCTTGAGCTGTAATCAGCAGCTTTCATTTGGTTTGTAAATCATGACCTTGAGTCCTCTGTTCAGTAAAGTTTTCTAAGTTCTCAAAATCTGGGCCAGAAATCTGCACCTGCTGGCTTTCTCCCTTCTTCTTCCCAAAGTGAGTATGTATTCTTGAATCTTACTTTCTCTCAAGTGAGTTCTTTGACTTCCTGCCTAACCTGGGAACACTGTGGAACGCTCTTACTTTAATCAATAGCCTAGAGTCAAAATACTTAACCAAAAGCCTCAAAATATCCTTTACATTTTCTCATAGATGATCTCTCCCTCACATCATCTCCTAATGGCTGTCCAGTTTATCCTAGGGGCTCCGATATGTCACATGCATAGCAGACCGTTGGAGAGAAATGTCGTGAAGATTCAGGATGCTGCTACACTGGTGAAGTTTCTAGTGCATCAGTGGACCAAGGCATGCTAGACAATCCCCTCTAAGACAGGTGACAGACTGTTGCATCTTATAGCTTTTACCAGTAAGAGAAAAACATGGAAGGAGTTGACCTTAGGTTAACTGCTATAAGATTATTAAATGGGAACAAAAGATGGAATTCCTGACTGAGTAAAGAATATAAACCAAGGTCTAAAGGTGTGAAACAGCATGCTTTCTGTGGGGAAGCAAAAGCAATTTGATATCATGAGAGCATAAAGTGAAAGGCAAGGGGTGTTGAAAGAAGTGATTGGAAAGGTAGCGTTAAAATGATGAGTTTAACCACTGAAGAGTCTTAATCAGGAGAGACGTTTCATCTTTGTTTTCCAAGAAAGCAGAGCCTGAGGCAAAGCTCATGTGTTACTAATTTATTAGAAAATATCACAGGAAAGCAGGAAAGAGGGTGAAAGGAAGGAGCAGAGGACAGAAGCAAGACTGAACTGAGGAGGTTTCTAAGCTGTCCAGTGCAACTAATCACTCACGCTCACAAAATTGTCTTCTGAGAAACCACGTGAACACCTGCGAAAGACGACCCATTCAGGAAAAGAAGGGTAGAAGGATTTATCTGCCGTTTTCAATTTTTATTGATCAAAAGTTCACCCCATTGTGGGTTAAGTCCTTCCACTTGCTTGATGTCCCACAATCAGGTAGGTGCTCTGCTGTATAATTCCTCCGAGTCAGAAGTCATAACCTTGTTTGCATGTAACTCTGCCTCTTGGGGCTTACCAGAGATGCCACACAGCATCCCTACCCACCACAATCATCTCTACCCCTACCAAATCTGCAGGGTCCTACCGTGTGAGTGACGTGGAAACTCACATAATAGTCTGAACTTACTGAAAAAACATGACATGGCTACCTTCTGAGTCACCTCTTAAATAGGTTGGATCAGCATTAACAAATGTGGTATATGCTACCTCCAAAATCCAAAGAGTTCAAGTGTTATGCTACTTCTTAGCAGAGAGTTGATTTTAGAGATGATGCCCTGGCACATCTCAGACCACTGAACCACTGAAAATCTCATCAGTGTGACATGGTCCTGAATTTTTGTCAACTTTATCTCTAACTTCTGACATACGTGTGTCACATTAGTACCATAATATCCTTATCACTTTCCACTCACAGGTGTCAAATAACATTAAGCCATGAATACACTGGATCTTTAACAAGACAATCAATGTCTCTGAAGACTATATTTTGACAGAAAGCTAGGATTTAACACAGACCAGGGTCAGGAGAGTAAATATGTGCTGCTGCCCTTGCCGTGTAAAAGTGAACTATTTTGGAATCTCCCTATTGGCGGTGTTCAAGAAGAATGCATTTGCCAGATCAGCATCTACAAACCAAGTGTGTTCGGCTGTGTTGATGCCGCTGTACTTTTAAATTTATGATAGCCTACCATCACCCTCCCATGTTGTTGTTGTTGTTTCAGGTTGTTTTGCTGTGGCTAGACGGATGAGTAGTTGAATGAGAATATAATGGAGACCCCTACTCTGGAGTCTTTTAAGTCTTTCAAGGAAGTGCAGCTCTGTATTTTCTTCCCGCATTCAGTATTTCTTCTATTTATCTACTTTGACTAGGGAGTGGGAATTCTATACCTTCTACTTGCCCTTTTCCTATCAAACTGGCCCCTGCTCCATTGCTCAGGACCATTTTGTCAAGTTCTAGGTTTATATTTCAAAATTATATATTTAGGGATTATGAAATCACCAAAGGGTGGGTTTGAGGGCCCTCGGTACCCATTCTTTATGTAAATCAAAACTTTATTTATAATTTATCCTCTTCTTCTACAAGCCCTTGCTCTACCTAGAAGATCACAATGACACTTCATGGCATCATCTTATACCCTATAGATGTTGAGGAAAAATTAATGTATTTCCCATTCTGTACTGCAGAGCTACTCTGATAAATCATCCTAGGTCACTTAGGGGAGGGATTAGAAGAATATTTAATGTATATACCTGCAGTGGTGTTGCAAGTTACTTACATAAGGGATCAAGGTTTTCCCTACAAATCCATGGCCACTAAGTCTGGAAATGTACTTAGATTTGGAAAATGAACAATGCTCCATGGTTTTTGGTGTCTGAATTCTCTTAGCCTCCTATTACTTTTCTAAAATTATATAAGTTGAGCACAACCCTGGGAAGCTTCTCTTTATTTTGCCCCTAGATTCTAAATAACTATTTAGCTCTGTCATAGATTCTTGTGGTTGAAAGTAACCTCAAGGTCTTCCCAGCCTTACTGTTCAATTCAGAAATGCATCTACCTTGCCTCTGACTTTTAAGTGCTACCACATGCCAGAATCCCATTATTCCCATCAGTACTAGAATTTATCTCCCACAGTTGATCTGAGTCTAGAGAAGACAGCAGTCATGGTACTTCTTTTGAGAAGCTGCCATCTACCTACCCTCACCAGCACACTTTGGTCTTAGTTAAGGGTAAGTCCTGTAGTGCTCAGTAAACTTAGCAGGTGGTAGATTTTCAGTTCTTACACAGTAAATTCACTTTAACATTTCCACCTCCTTAAGTCTTCTATCCTTTGAGCCTTATATGCCTTATTCTTTACATGTTATCTTTACCTCATTTCTAATAAACCATGATGATGTTCAAACTTCAAGGAGTTATCCTAGTAGACAACCCAGAAAAGGTTAGGGGTGTTCTTTTCAGAACACCAAATCCCGAGTCACAGGTAAACGCCTATGCCAATAAATTCTCTCCTGCCCATCTAAATCATTATTCCAATACAAAATTCTGCATATATACTCCTAAATCTGTTTCTTGGTTCCTACCAGGACACATCAGCCAAATGAGTACAAGAATTGCTCAGTTTACTACCTAAGGACAGTTTCAAGACCAGAGAACAGGAATAAAGACTTGGTAGTCTTACTTAGGTGAGGGGTTGAGTGGCTTTTTGAGGAGGTTCATGCAGCTAGAATTTGTAGACAGAATATGAGAGAGGGAGAGAGAGAGACACTCCAGAAATCCTCATAGGAGTATCCTTATGCCTTTGGCTGAGTTTTATGGAAACTACAAACCCAAAAATCCCGAGTTTGATAGAAACTACAAACCCAAAAATCCAAGAAGTTGAACCAGTCCCCAGCAGAAGAAACAAAGACATATGATAGTCAAATTGCTGAAGACTAGTGATGAAAACATTAAAAGCAGCAAGAAAAAAAAGACAAATTACATGCAAACCTGCACATTATATACTAATCAAGCAGTATCCTCCTATACTCCATGCACCATTTCATTTTCTGTAGTTTGAATGATGTTGATCAGATTTCCTGCTTGGATCTTCTGCACATCATTACACGAAACAACCTAGGTTTGTGCTAAATGAATTCATCTGTTCTTAGCAATTAATAAAGCTAAAATATGTCCTGTAGACAAGGAAATGCATTTGCCCATACATCAGTCAACCCATTTAGTTGAATCTTAAGTTGATCATAAATATAGTTTTCACCCTATAACATGTATGTCACAGTCTATTAACTGTGCACAGTCTGCATTATTTTATATAATCCTCACAATAAACTTAGTGGGATATATATTAGCATTTCCATTTTGAAAGTGAGTAATCTGAGTGGAAGAGTTAAAGGAATTTCAGAACTACCCCTTGAGTTAAAAAGAAGATGCCTTTCTGAATTTCTTTGTGTATGTGTGTGTGTGTGTGTGTGTGTGTGTGTGTGTGTTGTCTTATTCACATTGTTATATTGCTATCTGAGTAACTAAGTTCTGCCTGTAAGACCAACTTTCACCGGAATAAAGACGTCACACGTTCCAAAGTTCTATTAAAGATACTTGAAGGGCAAGAAGAGAGTCCATCTTAGTAAAAACACTCAAGACTTCACTCCTGCTCACATCCTTGAACCTGGATGCCTCCTGTTTCTTGTGTTTAGAGTTAAGAAAATCATGTGGAAAAAAAACTCTATTATTTATTGTGTAGTTACCATGACCAAGCCCCATACTAGGCCTCTTAAATTAGATGTTTCATTTAATTTTCACAACTTAGAGATGAGTACAATGATCACGTTTTGCAGATGAAGAAATGAATCTCAGAGAGATTAAATGACTTGACCAAGATGACAGAGCTAGCTAATGACAATCAGCCATTTGAACCTAGGTGCCTAATGGAAACCCTCGACAGAGCCTATTAAATTTTATTTTCCTCAAGTTTCTACATCTGCACTGGACATTTCTTGCCACTGAGTTGTACAACTCTATCCTTGGTTTGTCTTCTACACCTGGGTTGGCCTCATATCCTGGTTCCCAGAAATGCCTTTATTTTGTTTATGTCAATTGTCCTGGTATTCCATCTGGTTAAGCCCCTCTTTCTTTCTCTAAACAGACTCACAGGATGCCCTGGGTGGCTCAGTCGTTAAGGGTCCAACTTCAGCTCACGTCATGATCTCACAGTCTGTGAGTTTGAGCCCTGCGTCGGGCTGTGTTTTGACAGAGTGGCCTGCTTGGGATTCTCTCTCTCCCTCTCTCTTCCCCTCCCCCTCCAAAATAAATACACAAAAACTTTTTAAAAAGTTTAAAAAAGGGACTCACATTAAGGAATACATTATATGGGCACTTTACAATAAATTATATTAATCTCACCTGTGATTATGAGCCAGTTCCGAGTCTGTGGTCCAGGGCTGCTCAGGGCCTTTGTAACTTCTATGACATTACAGGTGTGGAAATATCTCATTTCTCACATCTACTTCAAGGAAAAAATGTTAGAAGAAAAATAAAAGCGGAAAGAAAACAAAACCTAGAACGGATACTATATGACTAAAAACTTTGGCATTCAGAAGCTTGAGTTTAATGACAGTGAAGGTAGAGAATTATTGACATTATCTGAAACATATTTCAGAAGTGCTCTCAAGGGTCCACCTGTCAATCAGGTCTTTATTAAAAATTAGCTTAAATATCATTACCTGAAAAATAGTTAGAATTGCTTGAAATTGAAATACATAGATTCATCAGACGTAAAGGGAAGACGTTTCTGAAACTGTGTTGTGAATAAAATATAAACAGCTACATCGAGTTATAACAACCAATTAACAGAAAATATTCTGGTGTCACGATTATATACTCCTATTGGTGCGATATAACAATTTCTCTCAAAATATGGTGTTTTCGTTTCTCAAGAGCACTTAATTGATGGTTTTGAATTGCAGTGATTTGTTAAGACTGTTATTTGCCAGTGGCCCACAGTCATATCCATGATGCCTAGGGAACAGACAGGAACCGACACTGGGAATAAAGTAAGCCGGATAGCTGCTTATTTTACGTACAATTACAGGTACTGAAATTCATTACAAATTTTACTGAGCAGCTAAAAAAATGTAATAAGAGTCAAGAGAATGTAAGTATTTAGAAATGATACATGCTGCAAAGAGGCCTTTAAGAACGTGATTTCCTGAGGAATCCTCATTTAACAAATTGCCGGGGACGTGGAACTGAAAAAAGCCGTAAGTTCAGAAAGCCGAGTAAGTGCCACAAAATTGAATCCAACTTCTGGAATTTTCTCTCTGCCTGCTCTGCTGAGTGTTTTTCCTGGGTATAAAAGTAAAAGGTCCTGGTATTTTCTTTTTAATTGCTATACTTCCACAGTCCTAGGAATTTGGGAATCAATTTGGGACTAAGAATCATGCCAGGAAGATAAATTACATTCATATGTCAGATATCGCCTCACAATGCTATCTAGCTCAGCAGGCTATAATGAGCCCCCACTCACCAGGCCAAGCTCCAGCCAAAAAAATAAATAAATATATAAATAAAAGAACACCTACTGTTTCTCCATCAAGGGCAACTCTCTCAGAGGGCAAACAAAAGCAACAGAGGGAGGCCAACCGGATCCATGCACTACGACGGGTTGCTATGCAACCCTCTGTGCACGTTGGGCAGCAACAGATGGACGTTTTGAATAGAATTAATGCCCCTCTGACCCATGTTTTAAATAGTGCCCAAACCTACTGCCTGATGAATTCTATTAACTATAGGCATACTTACACATATAAAATATAGCATCATAAGTGACATTGTTATTACCCTCCTTACTAACATAAAGTCATAAATCTATTGGCAAAATTTGAGACCGATAATATTCAATGAGATATTTCTATTTTTTTCTCCTTTTCTTGATAAATGAATCACTGATGTCTCATAACCTTGGGCTACATATTTCCTTATAGTGTTGCTCTGATTCGATATGCAAACCTGCAATGCCTACTCTGAGTTTCAGTTTCATTTTTACATGGAGTCCTGCTTCTTCCTCAGCCATTGTCACCTGTGAGCTCTGGGCATTGTGTTAGAGACCTCTTTTTATTGTAACTTTAAGAAAGAACATAACACGGAATAAATATTTTATATACCTTTGTGAGGACAATGTTGTAACCATGTTCCTGATTGAACAATCAATCTGAAGTCTATACCCAAAGCTGCAAAAGTTCTCTGTGCACCTGCCTTCTGCCCAGGCCAAATTTAAGCCACTTTTCATCACTTGTGGTAAGTAGATTTCAAAGGAATCAGTGCGCTCTAAAGGGTGACCCGGCTAAGATCCCCTCGTTAGGTCTCTTAAATTTTATATACTATGTGATTTTATAAGTTTGATATATACAGTGTAAGAACTCAAGAAGGAGGGGTATCAGTTCTTTAAAAAAAAAACTAGCAGTATAGCATGCAATATTGACAGGAAGCAGCTTTAAAATTTTAATGAAGACTCTCTATGATAGCGTATCTTCATAAAGTGGTGTAGAAAAAGAGCACTGGGCTAGTGGAAGGAACCTAGTGAGGATCTTGATCCTATCCCTGCACCTAGAGAGCCTTACGATCTTAAAAAAAAGTTTTGCTATCTTTCTTGATGCCAATTTCCTCACCTGTAACCTGAAGAGGTTTTGGCTAGATATTCCTTTAAAGTTTCCTTTAACTATTAAGAGAATTTCCGTTCTCTTGAATAGATAAAGACGCAGTTAAAGACGAGATGAACAGCAATTACACTCCTAGCTGAGCATGGGGACAATCATTTTCAAAGCCCAATATTCACAAGTAATTATAAAATTCTTCTCTTTAGGAAGAAGCTGAAAAGCCCTTAGACTCCAGACAGAGAATATTCTGGGGTCTCTGTCTTGGTTTTGTGCTTTCATTCCTTTCATTCCTTGCAGGTGCTTATATCCAGGGGAAAAGAGGTGCTCGGGCAGTTTCTAAAGCAGTGCCGCTTCTCTGTCAGGCCTCCCGCTGGAACCCAGTGTGCCTTTGTTTTGGAAATATGAGCTTGGTGTTCCGCCACTGTGTGCTCAGGCTCGCAGTCCCCTCGCTGAGAGCCATCACTTATCTGTGCGTGCATATACATGCATGCTTACATACGTTCCTATGGAGAAATATTTGCTTGGTTGTGTTTGCTCATTCTCCCACCTCCCTTGAAGGCCCCGGGACTGGGAAATGTGGCATCTTGGATTATGTTGTCATCTCTGGCCAAGATTTAGTGTTAATGACCTTACGGGCTCTTACCACTTGGATACCAACTGACGTAATCACAGGAAAGCAATCTAGTCCAGGAACCAACTGGTCCCCATCTCTGTAGTTCCACACACTTTCTGATGAAACAAGGGATTTGATTTAGTCCTACATTTATTCTGGTATTTATTATATTGCATTTCATTGAATTCTCAAGTTGCATGTTTTGTTTTGTTTTAATTACAGCTCCCTCGTTATTCTTTTATTATATAAATAAACGTTTGACCTTTGTAATATTTTATATCATAAACTTTTTGTCTATTAGATATTCACATTTTAAAGATCTAAAATATAAAAAGTTTATAAATACATAAATATATTTTATATTTATAAATATAAGTTTATATATAACATATATGTTTATATATGTTTAATATTTTAAATATATTTTAATTTTATATATATATATATGTACATATTTCCAAAAATGAACTTATTTTAGTTTAGAGACTACTACATGCCCAGTAAGTTGTACATACGGCAAACCAGAGCCACCAGGAATAAATGAGTACTGACAGATTACATATATTTGAATGTTGTACCCCATGCGTGCTTTTGTTTAAGTTCACAATGAGGAGAACCCCACAACTCGGTCTTCTTCATTGTATAAGTTGGGATTCGAGGAATGATGCCCAGGAGTGATAAAGAGGGACAGCTAAAAAAGCATTTTTATGCACAGTTTATGTCACAGTGTTGAGTATATATCTTTAAAGACCATCGTGTCCAAATCTTGAAATGACCTACCTTTTCTAAGGTGCAAGTGACCCCTTATCTAAATTTTCTTGTGATGAAAAAGATGGAGTAATTACTAATTCATAACTTCTTAGAGCTATAAAGGCCTTTAAGATTTTTCTAGGCCAATTACTTCCCTTTTCCAAGTGAGAAAATGGAATCTGGAGTATGTAGATTTAGGTTTAGAGTGATTTTGTAGTAGGTAGTTTAGCCGAGGTTTTTTTCTGGACTCAAATAATGTACTAGGGTGTTCCCAAAGTAGCTAATTTCCTTTTTTTGTTTTCCTTCTGGGAAAATATCATTAAAAAACATACATAAGAAAATAACTTTGCTCTAAAAACAAGTAATATTATGTTTAAATTTCTGTTATGTTAAACTTCTGTAAATTTCCCTCAGCTATTGCTTCAAATATACAAATTTGTGGCTAGAATACCACTTCAAGAATAAGATTCGTAAGTAAAATCATCAATGAAGAATTAAATTTCCCTTTGGACTAACTTGTTTCATCCTTATTGAATCTGTAACATTTAAAAACTAGTGTGAAATGTTTCTCAAATCCATGGAACTACTGAATTTTCATCTCATAATTTGCATATCCATTTGATTGGTAGACAGTTCTACTTGCTTGAGTCTCTGGGTAAATGCAGTAAATTTTCAGGTTGGTTCCTAATTCTAGAGATTTGCATTGGAACATCATATAAGGTATGAATCAACATACAAAAACCTTCATGGCTTGTAATGGACCTTGTTGGTAATTTGGTAGAGCTGTGACTTGTCTGTGAGGCCAGCCACTTTACTTCTGATGCAAGAAGTAAAAGGAGTAAGTCCAAATTTCAGCAGTGGGGCTCTCCAGACTTCCTCCAAGACTTTCTGTACTCTTCAGGGCATATCTTAAGTACTCAGATCCCCCCTCAAGACTCGTGATACTGTTTTGAATCAACCTACTTGTTGCATTTGCATGATTTAGTTTCTCATTCTAATTCCTAGCATAAGTAGGATATTTAGTAGAACTTAGTATAAATATTACCTTATGCTTTATCTGGGAGAAGTGTTTCAATATGTATATGCATTGAAATAGGGAGAAATTCTATATGATCAAGCTCCTTATTGTTCTTTAAACCCATACTAGATGAGGGAACATAACTTCCAAATGAACTACTTACATCTAAGGTACAAGAATGTTTATCTAAAATAATTTTAAACCAATTGAAATGTGAGAACCTCAAAACATTTTCATTTAAAACAAGTCTTTCTCCTAAAGACTTTTCAAACCAGGCACCCATTATAGGTGTGTTACATCTCCAATCTTGTCCAGAGAGAGAAACTGGATTTAATGGAAATTTATTTTTTTTTTTTCCTACGACTGGTTGGTTCCATCTGGCTTAACCTCATGTCTGACTTATTACTGGAGAAATCCTGAGCTGTTGGAGAGTGGCAGCTTCTTTTCTGGCACCAGTCATCACAGGAGCTGTGTTAGATACCAGTTTATGGGTGTTGCTAACAACCAACCAGGCTCCCAATTCAACGCAGAGCTTTCCTGTTCTTTAACCAGCCGAGAAGTACAAATACGTTTGGAAATTATCTGAAATGATCTATTCTGTATTGTTTAAAGTCATACAGACTTTAGTATATACAACTCAGTGATTCTCAAAGTGTGGAGCCTGGGCCAGTACTATCTGGGAACTTATTAGAAGTGCAAATTTTCAAATTTTCAGGGCCCACCCCTGTTGAATCGGAAACTGCAGGTAGGGCCCTGGCAATCTGTGTTTAAATTAATTCTCCAGAGGCACCTGGGTGGCTCAGTGGGTTAAGGAGGCCGACTCTTGATTTCAGGCCAGGTCATGATCTCATGGTTTATGATGTCAAGCCCCTGTCTGGCTCCACCCTAACAGTGTGGAGTCTGCTTGGGATTCTCTCTCTCCATCTCTCTGCCCCTCCCCCACTCTCGCTCTCAAAATTAATTAATTAATTAATTCTCCAGATGATTCTGATGCATCCTAGTTAACACTAGTGATCAAATTCCACTACACTTTATTCATCCCATTTTTTTTTTTGATTAAGCAAAATGAGTGGGAGACACAGAAAAGTTAATTTTACAAAGATGGCTGTACCAGTCAGCACAGAAGAATGTCTTGAGTGTGGAGTGTCATGGCCACAAATAATATTAAATTAGGGAAAACATAGAATATAGGAGCTTTTAGATTCAACGTGCCAGAATGGCAGGCATGAAAACAGGAAGCCCCAAGCAGACTGCAATGCTATCATCCTTCTCTGCCTCTGTAGGCTCCTTAACCCCGCTCAGCAGTGTGGAGTTAGTTCTCCCACCACCAATTGGCTTTCCTCATGCCTAGGGAGGCCACAGAGGAGGTTTTATGATTGGCAGAGCTGGGTCACATGCTCACACTAAACCCATGACTGCCCTGGGGTCTTTCCTGGCGGTCAAATTAGAAACACAGGCATAGGGGCGCCTGGGTGGCTTAGTCGGTTAAGCGGCCGACTTCAGCTCAGGTCATGATCTCGCGGTCCCTGAGTTTGAGCCCCGCGTCGGGCTCTGTGCTGACAGCTCAGAGCCTGGAGCCTGTTTCAGATTCTGTGTCTCCCTCTCTCTGACCCTCCCCCGTTCATGCTCTGTCTCTCTCTGTCTCAAAAATAAATAAACGTTAAAAAAAAAAATTAAAAAAAAAAAAAAAGAAAAAGAAACACAGGCATAACCGCTGAGAAAAATAATTGTATTTTCTGAAATTATTTTTTGCTTTGGAAAATCGTTCCTTCTAGGAAGGTTCAATTCTCTTAGGCTGAGAACTATTTAGACACTAATTTTTTAAATGTTTAACACTAATTTTTACGCTTTTTATTAATGTACTAATTATTAATACACTAATATTTAACACTAATATATGGACTACAGTTGTGTTTCATGGATTTTGTCTCCAAGCAAAGGAGGAAAGTAATGCCAAAGTAGAGGACAGGATGGGTTTAATAACAGCCAGTGCCTTTGTCTGAGTCAATTGCTATATTTTACTCTTGAAAAAAAGCTACAGTTAAGTACCCACATTTGCCCACACAGCTGTTCAAGGAGTTGTAGTACTTGGTTAAAAGCTACAAGGATAATTTGATTAATTTCCTTATTAGTGAAACATTTATATTAAACACCTACTGTGTGCCAAGTATTGTGATAAAAAACATACTGTCCTTCTCACAATGAATCCTCATTCCAACACGTGAAATAGTCATAGAAATAAGTTGTGAGACAAAGATATTGAGGAGATTGCCAAACGCTCTTAAGGAATCACTAATTGGTTTTTAGGAGTAGTCCTATTTTCTGCAGGCCTTTTTTTTCTCCTGACAGTAGTTGGATTTGGAGAGGAGTAAATAGATAACAAGCAGGCACTAAACTTGCCAATTAATATACACACCTGGTGATGCCCATTTATCCATGCTCCCCCACCCCAAAGAGGAAAAGAAAAGGTAATAACGTTTTTACATCCTTAGCTCATTTTGCATGACAATATTACTGTATATCGGCAGTCAGAGCAATTGTGAACAGAATTTTTAAAAATCCTTTCAACGTACCTCTTCTCCATAGGGCCACAATTAATTGACAGTTTGCATGCATATCACCAAACCTCACAAAAAGTACAACAGCTCTGGTCTTTAATATAAGAAAACTGCAACTCAGAAAGCCTCTTTAATGTATGTAGGAGACCATAAACTCCACGTGGCGTGTATGGTAGTCTATAAGCTCCATGACAACAGGAGCTGTGCTTGGCATTCATTGTGTCCCCCACCTAGCAAGGTGCCTGGCACACAGTAGGTTAGCAAAAATGTTGATTGAATGAATTAATTAAATAACGGATGGGTGGATGTGAAGGAATTGGAACTGGACCAAACGCTGTATGACTCTGTCATGAGCACGCTACGAAGGCGTGCACACGAGTTGTGTCTTTCCACAGTGTCAGTCATAAAATAAAGTGAATCACGGTTATAAAGCAGGTTCAGGACTCCAAACTCAATGACATCGCACCATGTGATCCCATTTGGCTTCTTACACAGCGGACAGAGCAGGACATAAGATGAGCCACACAACAAACAAGATAACAGAAGGGCGTAGGAAGTTAAGGATCCAAACGTGAAGTCAGTCTTGTGGGCGTGTAGTTGAGATGAAGCTTCAGTCCAGTCTGGGTCAGCTCTCGGCACTTACTGCTTGTTATGTCAAAGCAGTGAAGGTTCTCAGTTCTGTATGTACATCAATCAGGCAGATTGCCTTTTTTTTTTTTTTTTTTAATTTTTGAGAGAGATACAGAGCATGAACGGGGGAGGGGCAGAGAGAGAGGGAGACACAGAATCAGAAGCAGGCTCCAGGCTCCGAGCCATCAGCCCAGAGCCCCACGCGGGGCTCAAACTCACAGATCGTGAGATCGTGACCTGAGTCGAAGTCGGACGCTTAACCGACTGAGCCACCCAGGTGCCCCCAGATTGCCTTTTTTAAGTGAACACACATAGAGAGGTCACGTCTGAAGAGTCTGACAGTTTGCTGCAAAAAATCCTCCCCTTTTTAAAGGGGTTTAATCACCTGGGCCCCTTCAGACTACCTCTGGTTCTGCAGGTTACCAGGTTTGGGTGCTAGCTGATGCTGGTCCCAGGGAGATTTTGTAGTTGCAATACTTTTAACTGCTTACGTCGTTGCTTGACACAGGACCCTGCTTGACATGAAAGACTCCATTTTGCTCTCTACAGACTCTAAAACCCAATGCTACTCATCTCATGCTATATTTCATGGCTTTTTGACATCTATAAAAGAAAGTCTGCAAAGTGTGGCAATGAAAGCCTTACATGACCTTGTACCAGTCTTTGTACCTTTCCAGTATTGCCTTTTAGGAATTTCATTATATCAATGAAGTACTATTTGACCTAGGCCAAGATATTCAAATCTGCTGAACCTGCCATGCTTATTCTTTTTCCTTTAATTTAAACTTCAGTCGCATCTGAAATGTGTTCCCTTGTCCTCATCTACTACCAGTATTGCTCAACTGGATGTAGTCCTGCCAATTAGGGAGTTATCTGGAAGGATGTGGGGACATTTTTAGTTCTTACACATGATTAGCGGCCTCTATTAACATATAATAAGGAGTCCAGGGATGCGAAATGTCTTGCAATGCATGGGAGCATCCTGCATGGTGAAGAATTATCCCAAATGCCAAACGGCAATAACCTAAATGCCAATGACAATGACACTAAGAAACAATGTGTATCAAATTCACTCTAGAGTTAGCATTATGTACTTATGATTTGGTCCTTAGAGTTACCCAGTTTTTAATCCCATCTATGTCACTTAATAGTTCTATTATTTTGAGTCATGCAATGTCTTGCAACTTTAGTTTTCTCAACTGCAAAATGGGTTTAGTAATGCTTTTCAGCAATGAGATAAGGAGTAGAGATGGGAAATACAAGATGCTAGCATACAGGTGATTTTTAATAGGTGGTTACTATTCTTAACAGCTCTCTAGAATCTAACATCAAGCCTCTTCCTCCCTGCTATCCAAGCTGAGAATATTCTTTTCTTCCTCTTAACCACTGTATTTTAGTCAAGGATCTTTTAGTTACAAAAAAAGAGAGACTTTTTCAAGTCATCTCAGGAGAGCAAGAAGATTATTGACAAGATACTGTATTAGTTAGGACCATATGCTATAAGTGACAGAAAACTCAAGTCAAACTGACTTAGTACAAAAATATATTAGTTCAGATACTTTAGAGCATACTACAAATTCCACGTGGATAGTTAAGCTCTGTGGGAGAAGAGCTTGTTCAGTTTATTCATAGTTGGCTTTATTCTCTTTCTCCAGATAGCTGTCTTTTGGCAAATTCAGACTTTCCTCTATGTGATCACAATGGGTGCTGCAGTTAACAGAGCTCATATCCTTCCACTAGCCAGTTCTGGAGAAGAGAATAAGAGCTTCTAGCAGATCCCAAGGAGGAAATACTTCTGTCTCTCGGAAACCCCTTGCAACTCATAGGCTTTGGGAAGGTTTATGCATTCTAAACCAATCATAGGGTAGGGGTTGGAAGTATTGGGGGGAAAATAATTATTTGCTTAAGCCAGTTAGAACTCAGCCCTGAAATTGAGTGGCAACTCAACCTTCTCCTTTCCCCACAAAACAAATGAGAATGGGAAGGAATGTTTTCCCAAGAGATAGAATTGCTAGCAAGAGAGAGAAGGAAGTGGGATGATGTGGTACAAAATATGACCACTAGAGTAATAGGGGCTGTAGCTTAGATTTTTTTCAAGACCAGAATAAATAGGCAGGCAACTGTAAAAATCACTTTAATAGGGTAATACCATAATATGTGCTGAGCCCTGCTTTTTCAGCTCTGAGGCTGTGTAACTAGGAACAAAATGGCCACCACCACACCCTATGGGAGCTTGTCTTCAGATGGTGGAAACAGTAAAACAAAAAGATGGTTAATACTTAGAGGCCCCCTCCCTAAGAATAGTTTACTTGTATGTAAGTCTGTTTATTTAGAATTTTGAAGAGAATAAAATCAACTAGCATCAACTTGTGTCAATGGTGGGCAGAACTACTATGTTTTTGCTTTTGTATGTAAGCTTTTTGGAATTACAAAAGGCTTAGGATTTTTGTTTTGCTATTTGTTTGGTTTTGCAAATGTAATGTTTCAAATTGTGGAGAAAGTGCTATGCTAGGAGCACATGGTGCCTTAGCAATGCTAAAAAATAATGGTACTAGAGAGTAGATTGAACACCAAACTACATCTTAATCCAAATTCAGGAAATTAAGAGCCTCCACTTGAGACTGGTGGATGGAATGCTGTTCTTAGAAATGAACAGTTTTGTGAAAACAGGGAGGGTGAAGATATGGGGGAGTTTACTTGCCACACTAGAATTCTTATATTAGCCATTATTTTCAAGAACTCTATCACCATTTAGGCAAACAAGGGAACTCATATTGAACATTTTGGGTGTCTATCTTTTATCTCTTCAAGTAGATCATATTATTCTCTTTTCATTTCATCTTGTACACCCAGTTACCACACAGGTGATAGTATACTTAATAATTCTTACTCATTGGGTTAAATAAATCAAAATAGAAGGATAAAGGTGGAGTACATTTTAGTAGCAGAAATAATATTTGTCATCAATCCTCAAACTCTATATTGTCTCTTTGTCCTCCTGGAAAACAAATTAAGGCTTAAGAATGTTACAGATTCTAACCATTTGGGAGGAATTGAATAGGAAATAATTAATCAAGTAATAAAGACTAGTAATAGAAGTTTATTCTCAAATAAACTATGCTAATAAACAGTAAGGTTTTGCTGCTTTTAAGGAATTCATTTGTAGGAAGACAAAAAAAGCCATACTATGGTCAGGGATATTGAGCCAAAGGCTCTCAATAATAAGCCAAAGTCTCTCATGAAGGGGCCTCTGGTGGTAAGTAAAATACAGACCAGGTTGTGAACATTTTTCTTACCAAGCAGGAGTATCAGATCAATATTAAGGGATTCTGTTTTTTTAAATTTTTTTAATGACTATTTTAGAGAGAGAGAGAGCAAGAATAAGTGGGGGAGGGACAGAAAGAGAGGGAGACAGAATTCAAAGCAGGCTCCAGGCTCTGAGCTGTCAGCACAGAGCCCAATCCAGGGCTTGAACCTATGAACCATGAGATCATGACCTGAGCCAAAGTCAGACACTTAACCAACTGAGCCACCCAGGTGCCCCAATATTCAGGGCTTTTTAAATAGGAGATTATGGGTGTCTTTATGGAGGCTATAAATTCTCAACCCTTCTCTCTGTCCAGGCAGTAAAAGGTAAATGTCTGTAAATTTCTGGTGAAATAGTCAACAATTTTCCCCAAACTTGTAAAGAGATCTGTAACCTGAAAAAAAAAAAAAAAAAAAAAAAAAAAAAAAAACAAACCTACTGTTCTTTTTTTAATAAAAAAAAAAAAAAAAAAGGAAAGAAAAAAAACATTATCAATGGAAACAAAGCCTTTGTTATGCTGTGGTAAGATAGGTCCTATTGTACCTTGCTGTTGTTGCCCATTTGGCATGTGTATCTAGCGAAGAGGTGTGAGTACAGGTGTGTCCAAATGTAAATTTATCTTCCCTATTTCAACCAACAGCACTCACATCTTTCTAGTCAATCAGGTATAATTCCACAGATTCATCATTCTTCTATCATCTCTTCTCTTCATATGCCACATCCAGCTCTTTAGCAAATTCTGTTCCATTTAACTTCAACACATACCCGGGATTCAACCATGGCTCATCATTTCCACTACCACCACCATGGCTTGAGCCACCATCATA
The DNA here is from genome assembly GCF_023721935.1 of Panthera uncia. NCBI lineage: Eukaryota > Metazoa > Chordata > Mammalia > Carnivora > Felidae > Panthera > Panthera uncia. The sequence goes on from NW_026057576.1 coordinate 50,224,774, forward strand.
TCCCACCGGCTTTTTGCAATAGTCTCCCAATCGGTCTCCCTGCTTCTGCTTCTGTGCCCTTCACTCTACTCCCAACACCATCAGAGACCTCCCATCAGATTCAAGTCAGATTATTCCCCTCCTGTGTTCAATACATTCCCACCCCTTCCTATTTTACTCAAAGTGTGCTCTCTCATCTGCAAGGTCCTACATGACATGGCTTTACGTTACCTTTCTGAACTCATCTCCTATTATTCTTGTGAGAGAGTGAAATCACGTGCTTCTGGCTTCATTCGTGTTCTTATTGTTCCATAAATGCAGCAAGTTTACTCCTGCCTCAGGGACTTTGTTCTTGCTGTTCTTTTTTTTTTTTTTTTTTTTCTGGAATACTCTTTGACCAGCTACCCATACAATTTGTTCTCTCCTTCAGGTTTGTTTGTTTGTTTTTTTAAGAATTTATTTTTTTTTAATTTTTTTTTCAACGTTTTTTATTTATTTTTGGGACAGAGAGATACAGAGCATGAACGGGGGAGGGGCAGAGAGAGAGGGAGACACAGAATCGGAAACAGGCTCCAGGCTCCGAGCCATCAGCCCAGAGCCTGACGCGGGGCTCGAACTCACGGACCGCGAGATCGTGACCTGGCTGAAGTCGGACGCTTAACCGACTGCGCCACCCAGGCGCCCCTGTTTGTTTGTTTTTAAAATCACTTCCTCTGAGAAGCCTTCTCTGGCTTAGCCACCCTGTTAAAAATCTCAACCTCAACTACTTCACCTGCTTCATTTTTCCAATTTGAAATGTAATATGTATTTACTCACTTTGTTTATTGTCTTCCCTAGTAGAATTCATATGTTATAAAGACAGATTTTGGTCTGTTTACACTCATTGCTGTATGCCCAGTGTCTCCAATAGTCCGTGGTCCACAAGCAGACACTCAATATACATTTGTGGCGCATGCGGGAACTGCATAGCTGGGTTGCCCCATATTTGTCATTTAGCTTTCAAGTGCCATAACTTGCAAGAAAGAAGGGCATCCTACTCTCCTTATTGGTTCTAGATCCTAAATGTACAATGTTTATGTTCCATATGGAGTAAAATATGTATATTTTAATTGAGACAAAGAGGACATTGGGTAACTTAAAATACATAAAGATCTTTGGCTTCAGATCTGCATTCAATTTCTGCCTCTGCTTTTTACATGTTGTAAAATGTGGCCAATACCTTCCCTTACATGATTCTTGTGAGGATGCAAAGAGCTGGAATCTATTAAGTGTTCAAAAAATGGTCTGACTTCTCACTAAGGTGAGAGAAGATAGCTAAGATGCAAGAAAATTAACAGTAGAGACACCACAATTTTTATGACTAACTAAAAATGTGTATGTCTTAAAGCCACACACAGGGCAGTAATTCATATTTTTTATGCTTAATAGTGAAAGCTTGCTGTTGTTTAGTGACCTTGGTAGTTTCATACTACTTTGGTTAATTTAAGTGTTTTTGTTCTTCTTGTCACACACTAATTTTTTCAAATAATCTAGGGCTAGTTTCTACATCAAGCTTTATTTATCATTTTATAATTCAATGACTTTTACTCGAGCAACTTCGTTGATGGTGTCAAGAAATGATCTACATCACTAGAATTCTATTCTGGCCAAATTATTCCATTTTCATTAAATTGTATAAATATATATTTCCCTAAGAGATATGATCAGGTGTAGAATTCTTATTTGCATTGACTTGATCAGCATATTGGCATCTTTTGCCTGAAAAGTGTTCTTGAGAAATATTTGATGACTCTTTATTGGAATTGTCTTCAATATGTGGTGAAAATACCAGATTCAGCAAATTTTGTTTCTCTATTTTAGGTTAACAAAGGCAAAGGACACGTAATTATTTGAGCTTTTAATTATTTTTATCCCATAGCAGAAAAGACAATAACAGTTTGGACTGTTTAAGCAACTTTGTTAAGTAAGTGAATACATAATAGGCATCAAACATACATTAATCTTATTTTCATTTGTGACAGTCCCTCAGTGGCCCAGGGCAGGGATATTCCAACACCGGAAAAGCTGTGAAATATACTGAGAGCATGTTGTGCTCCTAATGATAAGATTATCCTTTTCTGCTATCACCTAGGGCCAAACATCTGGAAATTAAGTGAGTTACTCATGGCAAGCCCACATTGCTTCTGTCAAATTTATTTTTGTCTCTTATTAGTGAACTTTTTTCTTTCCTGTATGCCAAGTCCCGAAGCCTTCTCCCTGGAGAATATAGTTCTAATAAAGGAATGAAAGCACCCAAGTTTTGGAGGGTTGCCATGTTACCTCTTCTTAAGGTATTTGTATTGAAAAATAGGTCTGTGAGAAGAGATTAGTTATCAGATAAATAATCAACTAGCAATAGTATAAATGTAGAGTGTTGGGGGCCAGCTTTGTATCTCAAATCACTTCAGACAGACATGCATCTACCCAAAAATCTAGTTATACATACTGTCTTATCTTTCTCTTTTATAATATATCTGGTGACTTATTTAAGAAAGTCTTTTTAATATATTCTTCAGTACATTTTTGTATTCATTTGGTTCCTTTATCATACATAAACTCCTCATATCTATGTATCTTCCCCTAAGACCAACAATAGAATTCTGCAGAGTTGGATACATGTCCAATACCTGCTCAATACATGTATGGAAAATTAAATTGAGTAAGCATTGACTGCCCTCAACTGCCCTTGTTCCCCAGCCAGCAGATTTGAACCAATTAGCCAGTTTTTCAATGTAATTGTGTAATGGATACAACTAATATTTGGGGTGTTCAGTTAATCACACAATCATTTACTCATTTACACATCCATTCATTTAATTACTGTTTACTGTGTTCCTACCACATGTAAGGTGCTGGAAATATAGAGGCAAATTGGATTGACTTCCTGGTCACAAGGAGTTTACAGTAGCAGTGACTCCACACAGAATGGTGATCCATAGGTTTGGCCAAATGTTAATTTCCAAGTCATTGAAGAATAGTTTGATATTTAAATATGTGGAAACAGTATGTTGAGCCTCACTTGTGCTAAGAAAAGGAGGGCATTATGAGTGCCAAACAGGAACCATGAAATACCCCACACAACTATTTTATTCCTAAAATTCATGTAGATAAAAACATTTGATTTCATTCATTCATTCATCTATTTCATTCATTCATTCATTCATTCATCAAGGAAAGGAAAAGCAATTATCAAACAATTTACTATGTTCTGGGCATTGGGGCATCTGGGTGGCTCAGTCAGTTGAGCATCTGACTTTAGCTCAGGTCACGATCTCATGGTTCATGAGTTTGAGGCCCGTGTCGGACTCTCAAAATAAATAAATGTTAAAAAAATGTTTTAAAAATTTATTATGCTCTGGGCATTACTCTAAGTTTTGAGTATACAAAGATAGAAAAACAATATACAGTAGAAACAAAGGAAAATAAAAGGTATTTGAAATAATTAACCTTCATGCAATCAAATAACTATGAAATTTGTAAAAATAAGGGCTTTTGCCTATTGTGGGATGGATACATTGCTTTAGTTCTCTTTCCTTAAGTAATGAAATGAAATATTAGGTAGAATTAAAATTTAGTTTGTTTTTTTCCTTCCTGCATGTGGGGCATCCTATGTTACTGTGAACACAACGTCAGATAATGTAAAAGCTGTTTCAGAATATATCTATGATAATGTCAAGTGTAGAATATAATTGTCATTTGAAATCCATTGTCTGTAAATAGTCAAACAAGAACCTCAACTTTTTTTGACTGATTAGAACAGTAATTTTAGCAAATTCAATGAAATTACCAAATAAGTTATCTATTTGAATGGTTCACTCAGAATAAATATTTCTACAATTTATATTTATTGTGTAGATACTAAAACTGCTCAGGTTCTCATTTAATTTATTGCCAGAGTTAAATTAAACACGCCATTAGGCCAAAAGCACATTTACGCAAAACTAATATTTCTTTAAACCTTACTTTTATCTTTCGTGTTATTTTTTCCCCCATACAAAAAGGCACAGAAAGTATCATTGTGCAAAATCTAATTTTTGGCTTTCGGAATTCTGAGGACTTTCGTTCTGCTATGTTGACATTGCATTGATAGTACAATTTTCTTTTCATTACATTTACAAAATAAAGGGAATTACTCCTCTTATTAGTATGTCTAACAACTTCTCTTAAGGACCCGACTTGCATCTCATCTGTGTGGTTGCACTATAGCATATAGCCACCAAGATTGAATTTTTTTTCATCATAGGGTTGAACCCTCCTAATTTGTCAAATCTGTTTTTTGAACAAGTTGAATTGCCGGCTTTTATCTCAATTTCTTGACTGCTGTTTAAGAGGATTAGAGGCCTTGGTCAGCTCCACCAGGGTAGCTCACGGTAACAGGCGCCATTGCAGCTCAGATCCAAAAATCAATGAACTGAGTCTGATTGACTGAGTCTCAATTGCTCTGTGGAAAAGGCCTAATGCTGGTCTTCTCTACTTATGCAAACCAAGTCAGACAGAAACCAGCAGTGATCTCTTCCTTTTAAATTCAAGTATTAGAGAGGGAATAGAAAGAGAGAGAGAAATAACAACAAAATATGAAGAAATGAGAAGGTGAAGAGATGCCTTTTGTGCTCAAAGAAACAATGTGATTTCATCATTGTACTAAGGATTAAAGTTCTCTAATGGGATAGTCTTTTACTTTGAAAAAAAAAAAACACTCAAAATGACCAGTTATCACCACCTCATTTTTTTACATCTGGTTTTAGTGAGCAAATTTATACATAGAAACCACCCAAAGTTCACTTTCCATTTGAAATGTTTTCTTTCATTCTGGGGAAGTGACAAAGAAAAAATAGAGCCGACCAAAGTTCATTATGCCCGTATAGACCAGAATTAATTCTAATTAAGGAAAATAGACATTTTTCTCATTTTTTTATTCTATAGAAAATACTGTGACACAGATGCACTTATTCTGATGCAACGAGATGTTCTTCCCTCTGTTTGCACTGTAATGGAGTAAAGTATATAATGATCATCATTCTCGTCTATGTGTTAGAGGTAAAGGGAAAGAGTTATTATTGGATTTCATTTTGAAGTTATTCATACAGGAGAGACAGTCACCTGTTTCATTTAAAGAGGGAGTTCTCTTTCTTGAGTAAGCTTATTATTTAAAAGAAATGGGTCTAAGGAACTCGATCTGGTGTTAAAATAGTTCCATTAGAAGTTGTGCAACTAAAGGTATTGTAGTCACTCAAGAAACAAAAGCAATTCCTTGAACTCTCAACAATTGGGCAATGTTTATGGAAAGAAGGGAGTCCCCAGAGAACAACAGCACTTTATATCATGGAATCAGAGTGATTTTGAGATTTTCAAATCATTTTTTCTTTTTGCAGCCCTCTAACTACAAAGATCATAAAACAGGAACCCAAAAAGTTACGGGACATCACCCAGGTCACAAACCAACTGAAATTTTTCAGAGTAAACAGCTTGATGGGGAGAATTTTAAAAGGCTTAGAAAGAGTAGAAAATTTAAATCAGTGATATTTTCATCTGATTTGGCTTTCATCTGATTAGGATCATCTTGTCAATAATTTTAATTTGGAGGTTATAGTTCATTTTAATCCATGGCTTTTTAAAAAAATAAGCACATATTTGTGAACCATCTTTGATCAAGTTTTAAGCAGGTGGCAACTGAGACAGAAACAAGACACAATTTCTAGTTATGGTAGTTTGTTTTGTCTTTCAGTCTAGAACCTAACTTTTAATGAGTGGGATCTTTTCCTGGAGTGTGTAATTAGATGCCCCTCCTCCAAGGTGTTCTTTTACCAAAGAACTGGTGCTATTTTAAAGGGGATGGTTCTTATGTTAAAAGAGGGCATAACACTGTCCCAAATAACTTTTCCTGAAAGTAAAATTTTCTGAAACTTCATTTGCCTTTTGTCACTATGATGGCGTTTTGCGGTAGAATAACTTACTAACAAGTGAAATTTGGATTAAGTCAACATTGTCATTAAAACAAAGTCATCTGATATTACCGAGAACCATAAAACTGCTATTGAAACCTGAAGCTTCAGAGAAGGAAATCTTTATTGTAATAAAGGAATCAGCAACATTGTTTATAAGCATCATTTCCATGGCGAAAGATTAGTTCATTCAATAAGAATCTTGTAACATGGTGCCAGTGCGGGCGCAATAAACTTTATGGAATGGCTCATAAGATTAGACTAATTAAAGATAATCTAATTTGGACAATTTTATCTTCTGGAAAAGAAATGTGATGTCATCCTCTGGAAAGAGACAATGTTTAGTCTCCAGGGATGTGCAAAAAAAAAAAAAAAAGAAAGAAAGAAAAGAAAGAAACAAAAAGAAAGAAAGAAAAAAAAAAAGAAAAGAAAGAAGAAAAGAAAAAAAGAAAGAAAAAACCCTCACAAGATATGTGCAATAATAAGAATTAGGGTTGATCCAAAGACAGTCTTAGATCTACCCATTGCCTCTCAAAAGATCCACCACATAGACTGTTAAGCCCCATAATTATCTCCCCTATTTGTGACAAGCGTGAGCTAATCAGTCTCTGAGGGAGTTTTCCAGCAGATTCTGAGGAGAGTGTGTGTGCTTCACAGTGCTCATCAAGCTATTTTGTACTCAGAACCGCAAAGAGCTGACCAAAGTTCATTATCCTCATCTAGACCAGAATTAATTCAAATTAAGAAAAATAGACATTTTTTAAATGTCGAGTGCTTATGATTTAGAACAAAGCGTCTTCACTATTTTTGTAACAGCAGCATAGGTTCTAGCTGCCTATAATCCCATATTAAAAGATTAGAAAAAACATCTGAAGAAATCAGAGAGTGTCTAATTGAGGTTCTTCCCTTTAATCCTGCAAGCTGACTCCCTCTTGGATATCAAGATCTGTCAGTGGCGAGCCAGGGGAATTCTGTAAGGAAAAAGCAACCACGAGGAATATAACGTATGCTTTCCCACTTAAAAAATAAAAAAGGAAAAACACAGTTGGTGATATGAAAACAGAAATAACACAAAATTAAGGGAAACCCCCAGAATGGATTTGTAAATACAGCTAGTAAATAGTGAAGAAATAAGGTTGACGTTACTCGTGTATGTTTAAAACATTGCACAATATAAAGCACACAAATAAATGAAAAAAAATTCTCGGGAGAAGAGTAAATAATAGAGAGTAACAATAAAAATTGAATCCACACTCTCACTAGAAAACAATAAACTTTTTATTTAATAAATATCTTTTGCTCGGGTACTGATTGCTAGAGTATTCATGATGATTGTCTTTGTATAATTATATTTATTCATCTTGCCTGAGAATTATGTTAATGAGGACTTCAGATCAACACCAAGAAATATTACTGTGAGATAAAGTTTTTCCATGTAGCTATTACATAATCGTGCACAATACAATTTAGAACATTCACTTGTTGATAATTAATATTTCATGCTTATTTACTAAAGGACAGAAAAATTAGGCTATAGTTAATGAACAGTAAGTTAAATTAGCATAAGGAAAAACGAAAGGGCTTATTTTGTTTTATGAAACACAAAATCTTTTATAACATAATAAAAAAGAAAACAGTAATCAAGAAGAAAAAAGGGAAAGAAAATAGTGTCCTAAACATTTTAAAATAATATCACATTTTAATCATAAAGTAGAATCTTTGCTTTCCTCGCTAATTTCTTAGAAATTGATATAAAATGTAAATTATGCAAAGATTACATCTAATAAAATATATATTTATAAGTACATGTGTATGATAAACATATTTCTCTTCAGCCTATTATGCATTAATACTTTAGAAGGGTTAATTTGCTGCATTATGGGAAAGTTTTCTTTTATTTCCATCATAAACAAGCTTGCATATCGAAAAATCATTTAAAATACTTTAGTAGGCAATTTAATATTTTATTAACAATCTTTTTGTAAAAGATGCCTCTTTTGTAGTAAACTGGATTTTGAAGGACGACAAAAGTCATTAGGAATCATTCCATAATCCAGAGAATCTGGAAACCTGAGCATAAATAGAGAAGTTAAAACAATCGAATACTTTTTTCTTTTCAATTGCAAATGAAAAGCAGTTTGTAGAATAATATCTTTTGATCTGTACTCTCTAAAAGAGGTCCACACCTCTTCAGAAAACACCACACCACAATGTGCATATATTCGTGACATTTAAGCAGTACCAGCATAAATTTGCGTTAATGGTCCAAATAGTAAATTTCAAAAACACAGAATTTTTGGTAAAAATTTGTTTTGATACGTATCAAAACCAATTACCATCCTGATAAAGACATATGATCATTTTTAAAATCCCAATTTTGTTCTGATTTTTAAAAACATGATTTATCTTATTTAGCACTAGAGATTGAAATTTGTACAAATTAATGACAACATATGTACTATTTGACTAATACAGAGTCAATGTGAAGGGGAAGTTAAGAAATTCACAGATAGTGACTAAATTCAATACGGGTAGTTTATATTTAAAAAGGCAGCGGCACCTGTGTGACTCAGTCGGTTAAGCGCCCGACTTCAGCTCAGGTCATGATCTCATGGTTGGTGAGTTCGAGCCCTGCATCGGGCTCTGTGCTGTCAGTGCAGAGCAGAGAGCCTGCTTCAGATTCTGTGTCCTCCTAGCTCTCTGCCCCTCCCCCGCTTGCACTCCATCTCTGTCTCTCAAAAATGAATAAATGTAAAAAAAAAAACAAAACAAAACTCATGCAGTGTTAGAGTAGATTAAATGTGTACTAACAAAAAAAAAAAAAAAAAAAAAGAGGGCAGGGGCCCCTGGGTGGCTCAATTAAGTGCCTGTTGATTTTGGTTCAGGTCATGGTCTCATGGTTTATGGGTTGGAGCCCCACGTTAAGCTCCATCTTGACAGTGTGGAACCTGTTTGGGATTCTCTCTCCCTCTCTCTCTGCCTCTGCCCCACTTGCACCCTTTCATGTTTGCTCTCTTTCTGTCCCAAAATAAATAAATATACTTACAAGTTTTTTAAAATAAAATAAAAATAAAAAGGGCAGAGGGCAAAATAAGTGGGGCAGGTATAAAACCCAAACCTAAATTCTCTATTTTCCCCACAAAATTCAAAGTTGTCATCCTATGGCTTTATGGGATTGGTCACTCCATGGGGGAGCCCTTAATTACCAAATGTCAGAGGGGAAGTGAAACCCCTCTGTTTATTTGATTTATAATTAAAATAACATGCTGCTTCAGGAAAGTAATTTTAACCTGATTTCTTAGGTTTGATATAACAAAGGAAAATTATGTCATTTACATTTTTACATGACACCGAGTTATTCCTTATGCTTTTGTGCTGAAAAATCAAAGCTAAATATTTAACCGTACTATCATCAAGCCAGTTTAATGATTATTGTAATATATCTGTACTATGAACCATGAGAAAGAATATGCACAATCAGTAACTACTTAAAATTCACAAGCAATGTTAGGAGCAGAAAAAAAAAACCACATATCAGCCTAGGACATCATAGGTGTTACCCAGGGACGATGACATTGGAAACAGTGAGGCTTGTGTCTGTCTTATTTGGGGGAGTCATTACCATTGTATTGTGGAAGTCTAAAATCTCCATCAGATTAGCATACCGGAAGGAAGGTCTAGCCCATGCATACTCAACCTTGTCTGCCTGTCATGCCACACGGAAAGGTTTTAAAATCTTAATGTCTAAGCAGAAACCCAATATCCCTGATATGATATGATATGATATGATATGATATGATATAATATAAATAATAAATAAAATCTTAGAAAGAATTCAGGCATCAGTATTTATTGTAAAGCTCTTCAGGTGATTTCACCACACAGTCAAGGTTGAAATCTATTGATCTATACCAACCCTCCTCTCTACCTGGCAACCCAGAAGACAGGATTTGCTAGTTACATGAAATTGGAGGTTCCGAATAAACCAGAAGCCGTTAGGATAATTCAGTGGTTCTCACACTTTTTTACCTGCAGATCCCCTCTTCGCAACTCAAGATTATTGAAGGCCCTGAAGAGCTGTTGTTCATGTGGGTTGTATCCCATGGTATTTGCTTTATTAGAAATTACAGCTGAGAAATTTAAAAGAATTAATTAACATCAAAATAAAAACAATGACCTCATTACAGTTAACATAACTTTTACTTAAGAAATTATATTTTACAGGGCCACCTGGGTGGCTCAGTCGGTTGAGCATCTGACTCTTGATTTCGGCTGAGGTCATGATCCCAGGGTCGTAGGATCAAGCCCTGCAACAGGCTCTGTGTTGAGCATGGAGACTGCTTAAGATTCTCTCTCTCTCTCTCTCTCTCTGTGCCCCTCTCTTCTGCTTGTACATTCTCTCTCTCTCAAAAATTAAAAAAAAACATTAAAAAATTGTATTTTATTAAAAAAAATCAAAGGGAGAAGTAGTAATGTTTTACATTTTTGCTAATCTTTTCTTTTTTCTAGCTCTTAGTTCCCATCGCCTATTTCACCCATATCCCCACTCACTTACCCTGAACCAAAAATCAGTTTGTTTTTTACAGTTAAGAGTCTGTGTTTTGGGGTACCTGGTTGACTCAGTTGGTTAAGCATATGACTTTGGCTCAGGTCATGATCTCATGGCTCATGAGTTTGAGCCCCACGTCCAGCTCTGTGCTGACAGCTCAGAGCCTGGAGCCTGTTTGGATTCTGTGTCTCCCGATCTCTCTGCTCCTCCCCTGCTTGTGTTCTGTCTCTCTCTCTCTCTCTCTCTCTCTCTCTCAAAAATAAATAAAACAAATTTTAAAAAAAGAGTTTGTTTTTTGATTTGTCTCTCTTTTTCTCCTTTGTTTGTGTTGTTTCTTAAATTCCACATATGAGTGAAATCAAATGGTGTTTCTCTTTCTCTGGCTGACTTATTTCACTTAGCATTATACTCTCTAGCTCCATCCATGATGTTGCAAATGGCAAGATTTCATTCTTTGTGTGGCTGAATAATATGAAGGGGAAGGTTAAGACATTCACAGATAGTGACTGTATATATATACCACATCTTCTGTATCCGTCTGTAAATGGGCACTTGGACTATTTCCATAATTGGGGTATTGTAAATAATCCTGCAATAAATATAAGGTGCATGTGTCTTTTTGAATTATTGCTTTTGTATTCTTTCGGTAAATACCCAGTAGTGGAATTAACTGGATCATATGGAAATTCTAATTTTAATTTTCTGAGGAACCTCCATACTGTTTTTCACAGTGAATTTTTTTTTTTTTTGGCCAACCTTAACATCTGGCTTCATAGAAGGGTAGCTTGGTTTTCATATCTGCTTTTGCATTTAGTCTGTTGCAATAATACATGCTTGGAAAACTTCCCTATGCACTTATGAGAGAAGAACACAAATAACCTCCAGGGGTCCTGATTAGCCCCAAAGAATGCTTGGACCACAACTTGAGAACTGTTGGCACAATTAAAGTAACCTTCATAGCACAGGTGAATACACAAACCCTTACCGTCTTGTTCCCAAAAGTCTAAGACAAAGGAACCACTGAGATGTACAAAGGAAATACTATTGCTATTTGCTTGGTGACTTGTAGGTTGTGTGATGGTACAGTTGCTATTTTAAAGGCTGACCTAATTTAATTGGAAAATTTTGCTATTTCAAACCAATATGTATCTGAAAAATATGAGTTCTACATTGAATGATTTTTTCACACTTAAAAGATCCAATTTTTGTACCCCCAAATTGTGCAATCCTGTTGGTGAGACATGCATTCCTGGATGAAGGCACATTTGAGGAGTGTTTTTTGAGGTCAGATTTTTACATCTGATGACTTAATGAGTAAAAACTTACGTATACCTTCTTCCAATTTGCGTAAATGCTCTCACTTCGCTATTTTCTTTTTTTCACTTAAAGCATTAGCATCTTAGGTAGATAGTTTACCTTTTAAAATGAGAGGACATTAGAAAAGGACATCTTTGTGCTAAGTAGCTATTTTGGTTTAGCAATATGGCTGCAGACAGCTTCTTACATAAACATTTCATGTCTATTCCTAAGAACTTTCAGTTGTTATTGCTGTTGTTGTAGTTGTTACTTTGCACCTCCCTCTTGTTTAAGACAGATGACCTTCAAATTGAAATCCTATTCTCTTTGATTTATTTCCTCTGACCTTATTTTTAAAAGGTGTTTCCTTGTTGGTTTGCATTTCCTTTGTCTTTTGTTAGCTTCTCTGCACATGCCATATCCAACATTACCTATGCAACGGAATGCACACACATTTAATCTCGTTCTTTCCATTTTGACTCTGTTCACACATTTATTATGGTCATTTTTAATTTTAGTTCTATTCTCCCAGATATCGGCTATTTCTTCTACCTGATGTCATCGGCAGACTTAACAAGCATAGTTGATAGTCCATCATCCTGGTCATTGGAAAAATGTTAAATAGCACTGGACTGGGAACTGACCCCTGCAGAACACTTCTTGTTATATTTCCCCTTAATTCATTCCCCAAATGATACTTATAATCTGTATCTTTAGATGTGTTCCAGGTAAGGTGGGCCAGTAATCCTTTGGTATGTAATATATTTCTAATAATTAAGAAACATTCTAATTGGAAATTTGTATAGATAGTAGTAGAACTCTTATAGAACTGAATGTTCCTCATAAAAGAGGGAGTTATGCATATGCATAAATGGGAAAAATTGGCCCTTATAAGTGTAATACAAAGTCAGGAAGCAAGGAAAAACACATACTGTACTGAAATGTCCATTACTTGCTTCAACGTTGACTAAAATACCCATATGACCCATGGGAAATTAGCAAGAAAAATAGCATTTTATAAATCATTAAACTAAAGTTTTCACTGTAGCTGTCCTATTGGTAAATTATGTCTAAATGACTATCTTTACTTCTATTTGTAATTGGAGCATCATATTTAGTGAAGCCTAGCTTGTATCTCTCCCCCCACCCTATCTCCAACTTGAGCTCACCCAAGTGGACACATTACACACACACACACACACACACACACACACATTCACACAAATACGCCTTTTTCTTTAGAGAGTAATACTGAAGTATTTCTGATTTTGTTGGTTTTTATGCTTACATCACCAAATGTATTTTTTAAATTGTTTCTTTGATTAATCAAACATTACTAGGATTCCATAATATTCACATATTAATGCTGCTTCCCAGACAGAACAGGGTAAGAGGATGGTGAAGCAAAATGGAAATTTCTAAAAACTTCACTAGGAAAGCAAAATTTAGGAAAGCTTGATACTGTTATTGAATAAGATAATCAACTAACAAAGATGCTTTAAATGCTTAAGGGCACCTGGGTGACTCAGTTGGTTAAGCATCCAACATCGGCTCAGGTCACTATCTCACGGTTCTTGGGTTCGAGCCCCGCATTTGACTCTGTGCTAACAGCTCAGAGCCTGAAGCCTGCTTCCTATTCAGTGTCTCCTTCTCTCTATGCCCCTCCCCCACTCGCACTCTGCCTCTCTCTCTCTCTCTCTCTCTCTCTCAAAACTAAATAAACGTTAAAAAAAACTTTCATAACCTCAAATAGCTTTTCAAGGGCTGATAGCTTAGTTATGAAGATAAGACAAAAGTGGGAGATGCTTACAAGATCGTACAAGGCATTTTTACTGCTGACCAGTACAGTGCAGAACATGGATGATAGGATTTTAGAGGCAAGTAGGTAGTGTTGGTTTGATAGGATGAGTTTTTAGGTAGGAGGCAGCACTTAAAGGAGGATCTGAAAGATGAGTAACAAGCAGACAGATGAAGAGCAAGGCTGAGGACAATCAAGGTGGTGGAAAGAAATGTACAAGCAGGGAGGCAGTAATAAAACACGTAAATAAAACAGACCCTAACATGTATTCTATGGATGCATGTCTCTTACTGATGTTGGCAAGTCTGTGTTATATTCCAGATTTCTGAAGGTAGTAATTTTTACAGACAAGTGCACCAAACACAAACCAGAGCTAAGAAGGTATGATAGCTCTCTATTCTGCATGATAAAACACCTCCCAGCACACTTAAGCTGCTTTATAAACTTGTAGCTTAAAATGGCAATTATCATCTCCTCATTTGGGTGGCACCCAGAAGCAGCTTAAAGAATGGATGGTTTGGGCTCAGGGTTCTCAGGAGGTTATTATTGGCTGGGACTGTAGTCATTCTGAGGTTCAACTGAAGGAGAATCTGCTTCTGCTGTCACCTGTTGGCAAAATTTGAAAGGTCCTCAACTCACTTATATGGGCCTCTCCCTGGGACTGCCTCCAGAAAGGCAGCTGGCTTCTCCCCTTGAGCTAGTGAATCAAGACAGAAAGAGAGCACTTAAGACAAAGCTAGTTTTTTTTTATATCCTAATCTCAGAAGCAAAAATCCAGGAGACAGGGATAATATCAGGCTGTCTTGGAGGCTGCCCACCAACAGAATGCAAGGTTGATTTTAGGTGGGTGAGAGAAGAAATTTACTCTCTTAGTGGGTTTCATGTTCTTGGAGATAGAAGTATGATAGTCTTGAGGCTTTTAAGAATTCTTTCTTATTTTGAAAGATGACCTATAGCACAGTGAGGAAGTTGGGAATTAGGAAGGAATAAAATTTAAGATAATATAGCTGGGGCACCTGGGTGGCTCAGTCAGTTGAGCATCTGACTCTTGATTTTGGCTCAGGTCATGATCTCAAAATTCATGGGTTTGAGCCCTGCGTTGGTGTCTGTGCTCACCTTCTTGGGATTCCCTCTCTCCCTCTCTCTCTGCCTCTCCCATATTTGCACTCTTTTTTTTCCCTCTCTCACAATAAATAAATAACTTTTTAAAAGATAATATAGCTTATGAAATATAATTTATTCTTTTTCTTTCATGTTATTTTATTTATTTTCTTATTGTTTAGTCCAAGGATATATGGAAAGATGCTATTTGATCATTTTTCCTGAGGCAATGGTGGGCATTGTTAATCAATCATGGTACTCTTTCTGAGTCCTAATGTGACCTCAAAGTCTTTCCTAGTACAGTGTCCCAGATGTTTACAATCAACTGATTAGAGAGGAAATGAAACTTTCCATCCCAGTCTTAGCATTTAGAGGAGAAATTCTTCAGGGTTCATGAATATATGGACACTTGATTTATTTAAAAAAATGTTTTCTGGGGCTCCTGGGTGGCTCAGTTGGTTAAGCATCTGACTTTGGATTTCAGCTCAGGTCATGATCTCATGGTTGTGAGATCAAGCCCCACGTCAGGATCCACACTCTGTGAAGTCTGCTTAAGACTCTCTCTTTCCCTCTCTCTCTTCCCCTCCCCCATCCATGTTCTCTTGCTCTCTCTCTCTCTCTCTAAATAAAATAAATTTCTTGGGCACCTAGGTGGCTCAGTCAGTTAAGTGTCCAACTCTTGCTTTTGGCATAGGTCATGATCTCACAGTTGTGAGGTCATAATAACACAATTGTGAGATCAAGTCCCACATCAGGATCTGTAATGACAGCTAGCAAGGAGCCTGCTTAGGATTCTCTGTCTTCCTCTTTCTCTGCCCCTCCCACTTGTGTTTTCTCTCTCTCTCTCAAAATACATAAATACACTTTTTTTAAAAGTTTTCTTTACAGAATAGTGAGGAAAGGTGGACTTTTTAAGTGTTGAGTCAGTTGGATATCCATGTAGAAAAAAATAAAATTTGGCCTTTATCTCATACCATACAGAATCCTAGGTAGATGATAGATCTAAATGTGACAGACAAATTCATAAAGAAAAATATTTACAAAATAAACTATATTAAATTTATCAGCTTCTATTTATCATGAAAAGGCAAGCCGTGTGGCTAAAATATACAAATAATGTATCCATATATGTTATTGTATATGGATAATTGCATAAATTATCATTATTGTATAAATAATAAAGACTTTATATCCAAAATGTATAAAGAATATTTACAGATCAATAGGAAAAAGGGAGAGAACCCAGTAGAGATAAGGGCAAGAAACTTGAACAGTAATCTCACAAAGGCGATATCTCAGTGGACAGTAAACCCATTAAAGATAATTCTATATCTACACACCCACTAGAATAGCTAAAATGAAAACAACTCACAATTTCTAGTGTTGGTAATGATGTGGATGAAGTCAATTGTCCATATATGAATGTTGGTACAATCATTTTGAAAAAATGGATATGTATATATAATTATATAGCCACATCCCCCTATGACCCAGGAATTTCATTCCTACACGTGTACAGTAGATTAAAAAAATGGTGGCAAGTGTATAAAATATTATGCAACAATGAAAGTGGAGGGAGAACAATCTATAGTTACATGCAACCAGTTGAATTAATCTCACAAACATAAAGCTGAGCCAGAGAAGTCAGACACTAAAGGGTATATATATATTGCATAATTCCATTTATACAAATTTACATATGCAAAAGTAATCTATGGTTCTCAGGATCAGATAGTGATTAATTTTGGAGAAGAAAGAGGAAACAGATGTTGGTGCCGGAAGTATGAGGGGCCCTAGTAGGGATTTCAAGGTATTGGTAATCTGTTTCTTGACCTGATTGGTATTCACTAGGGTGACTCTGACTTCTGCACTTTTCTCTATATGTTACACTCCACCAAGAAAGGTAAACGTGGATTTGGTTTTATCTCAGTTGAATCAGAGGACATTAAGAGAAAAAATTCTATGCTAGTTTAGAAAATAAGTCTACACTCCATCAACCATGAGGTCAGTATGACCACGAGTTGCAGAGCAATAAGGAAACTAAGAGAACAGAACTTGCAGAATTTAAGAATAAAATTTCCTTGAAGCAAATACATGAAATATGTTCTGAGCCACAACCATCTGCTGGTAGCTAATTTGATTCAAGTGAGAAATATTTTTATAATGTGTCCCAATTGGAATTTTGATAAAATTTTCAATTTAGTTAGATTCAAGTTATATTTTGTACAGGTTAATATTTATCCTTCCTAACTTCTTGATGTATGAGTTTGCCCACCTCATAAAGTTTGGTCCAGATTTGAGAATGGGCAGGAATGACAATTCAGACAGGATTTGGCTAACATTTGTTATTATTTAATTAGCAAACAAGCAGTGCCAAGGGCATATTCATGACCAAGGATACATGAAGGTGTGAGGGGACTCAGGTCCCCAAGTTATCCTTTGTTGCTCTTGAATGTGGATCTGAAGTCAGTGGTCATAGCAGCCACATGGAAGAAGGCATCACTAGGTTCAGAGAATTATGTATGGGTTCACTGTCTTTTTTACATCATCTTAAACTGGGAAGTGAAGGGAGAGGGAAATGTAAGCTTTCATGGGTTCATATTTTATCATAAACAAAATATCTCGCCACAGCCATCATTGTATAATCTAGTTCCATAGCCAGAAGGTGGGAAGGGCGTGCTTACCACTTACTGTGTCATTAAGCCTGTTCCAAATTTCAGTGCAGTATCCCTGGCTGTTGATGTAATTTCTACATTCATCTGTTCCTTTATTCCTGAAGTGTATTTGTAAATCCCAAGAACAGATTAGGTACTATAATAACTCCAGAAATTCAAAGTTGAGTGGCCCTTAGTTCCTTCTAGAAATCTTGAAGCCATATTGTCATATTCCAAAATATTTATGAAAAGAATCCTAAAATGTCAAGTGAGTATTCATCTCTTAGCTAATTTTACTCGTTTTTTAACTTTTTTCTTCAAATATGTAAGAAAAGTAAACTGAAAAATATATAGATCTTATAAATGTGTTAAATTGTTTCCAGCAAAGATCTGAGGAATTTTTAGAAACGATGTGATCTCTATTGCATAAGTAATTTTCTAACTTCTTTCTTGGGTACAAGGACAAATGTCCTAACAACATTAACAGCATTTGATTTTAAAATAGTACCCTTTTATTCCCTCTTATTCTCTAACAGAACAATCTGTTAGAGTTACTCTTTCCATCTCAATTAATCCTAAAGCTACTAAGTGAACTTAATTGTATGCATGAAAAAAAGGAGCATTTAAATACTAAAACTAAGAATCTGCAAATAGAAAGAGTAATAGGAGATAATCTTCCCTTATGCCTCTGGAGACTTTTGACCCCAAATAAACAGGAGACTCAAACAACAAAGTCGTACAGCCTTGACATTTATATCTATGCTAAAACAGCATGCATCTGGATAAAATCAATTTTAAATTACAGTTTTCATTGCAATTAACAAGATTTTTCCCCCATGAGTTTAATAATTTTTTCATAGAGAAGTGTATATTTTAAAATCTCTTGAAGCAAAGTCCCTAGATATTAGTCGCAGTCAAAACTAATAGTGAAACAAGCATTTCTTTTGTTGCTTCACCAGGGCAGTGAGTCAGTCTCTCACTGTATGAGAATCAGGCTTCAGGATCCTGAGATCTTAGTATAGAAATAGACATTCTCTTTTCCATTTTAAGATCTGGGTAGGCCTGAATTCTATATAACCAACATTTTGTTGAGTACTTACTATGTGCCAGGCACTGTGCTAGATGCTAACAATTAAAAGAAGAAGTTTCTAAATTCATAGAGAAGCCAGTTAGGAAATTAATGTAACAGTCAAGGTGAGAAATGATGGAATCTGAACCATGGCAGTCATGTGGAGGGACAGTTTTTGAGAGAAAATGAAGGTGAGGAATTTTGAGACATATGTTTGAAGTAAAAGTGACAGAGTTTGATAAACTTGCCTATTTAGAATAAAAAATAAGAGGATAGGGGCAAAACTCTCTTGGCAAAATCTGGAATGCCTCATCCCTCCAATAGACATTTCTTTAGTTTCTCCCAAATTTACTTTGGGGGCATCTATTGTGTGGCTCAAAAAATATGTCTGTAGTGACAAAGACAGTAGCACGCTATTCCTGCATTACTTAGGGAATAGTAAAGTAGTTGATAAAAATCTTTTAAAGGCTACATCACGTGGCATGATAAAAAGGTGGATATTATCATAGACAGGAAATCAGAAAACCTAAGCTCTAGCTAAACATTTTAGGCAGGTAGGCTATGTTTTACAATATTGACTCAAAGTATGATTTCCTGTAGGTGGCCACCATACATGTGTGATCTTATACCCAGGTCACTCACACACTTGCCTCCATGGCCCCTGAGCCATTGGAGTCTCATTTCCCTCCACATGGTTCCAAATTCTGCCATTGACTACCTGCGGGTCCTCACACAAGCAATAAGGTATTGCCTTTCAGTTTCTTCATCTGAAAATGAAGGGATTGGTGATCTTTCTAGAGTATTCCATTTCTAGCACAGGACTGATGGCATGCACATTGTAGCAGTTCATTTAGTCTATACTTTATGAAAATCAGATTTCAGAATGAGCTTAAGGATGTAAGTATAATTTTATTATTGTAGCCACAATTTGAAATGCATCACATGCTCTCATGAACAGTGCCTTTGAACTTGAAATCTAAAGGCTGGGATTGTTTTCTCCACACCAATTGTTTAACATTGTCACAGTTTGCCATTTAACCATGCTATACCACGATGTCTTAACCTATGAAATAGTAGGAAAAAGATCTGTGTCTTTCAAAACTTTAAGGAAGTTTAAGAAATTAGACCAGGATACCAAAGGATATGTGATTATTCAAGGGAAAAATAACTCAATATGATAAAAAGGGCAAATATTTGTTCTAAACAGCAAATTTATTTTATTTAATTTATTATTTTTCTGAATGCCCGTCTGGGCCATTAGAATTCTCTTCACTGTGTTCTTGTTGTGTCCCTCATGTCAACTATGACAATCGAGCCAGTATAATAAAAACGTTTGCCATCTGTCCTGCCACTCTGGAAAAGTTGCCAATTTGTACTGTAAATCAGAAGAGCTTATAAGAGAAATCCTCTTCTGTGAAAGAACAAATGTAATGGAGGGACATTTTCTTTGGCTTATTTGAGATATGCTAATCTTCTAATATCTCTTGTACCAATGAAAAAAGTGATGTATCTGGGGGGCTAGCATCATTTTACAAAGATGGCAGTGATGAGTCATTTGCCATGTTACTATAAAATACCTTAGCAATGCTAGTGTGAATTACTGCTCAGTTAACATTGTTTACCACCTAATTATTGAGAAGCACTTCCATCCATCACTGACATCTGAGTAAATGACTCAAGACACTATTGTATTTGCAACTAGAACAACAAGGTCATCGCAAGTTTAATTAGCCACTATCCATTACAAAACAGCAAACAGCCTATGATGACAAGTAAAATTCCAATTTCTGAATATGCCTCATAAAATGGTGGAGGAATTGGCTTACGTATCAGTGATTCTAATAACAAATAAATGTCATATCATTTAAGAAACTTCCTTTTTCATTATGATCTGTAATGAGGGATGAGAGGAATGAAACACACATTACTTATAAGTCAATGTACATTGCTTCTGAATTTTGAAATGAACAATCATCTTTCAACATTTAGTACAGTAAATAGATATACTTTCAGCATGTGGCATGTAAAAATGAGTTTGAAAATTCTTCTTGGAACTTGTACGTGGATAAATAACATTCTGGAAATTATACAAAATTTGGGCTAAAATACAATTTCCCAGGTCTCCAGGAATCGTTCTGGTGCACAGAATCTTGTTCCTGCATATTTTCTTGAAAGGGTTTAAAAGTGTGTGCATCCTACCTGGTATATCAAGGGCAGAAGGCTTTGAAGATATGGATGGGGAGTGGTTTGCATGAAGGACAAAATGTAGACCTCTGTCAAGGTCAGGGCCCTGATGATTAGCTTGATTTGATCAAAACCATCATTTTGAGAGGACGTGTATTTAGGACCTTAAATAATAGCTTTCCAAATGGATGAGTTATTTCTAACTGTTTTCTCTTTGCGTTCTTTGAAATTTCAATGGTTTTCTTCAAATTCTGTAACCTTGATGAATGGAATAAGTATTGTTTCATAAAGCACATTAATATTTAATATTTTCTTTTATTTAAAATGTTACTTAAAACACTTTATTACTTAAATCCTTTTTTATCACATAAACACTACCTAGTTATAAAATCATACAATTTTAAAACATGAATGTCAAAATGACTCTCTAAAAATGTGTCACTTAATGAGACATAGAGCATAGCCATAATCAAACTCTTGATTTATGAGATAGATAGTTTTTATTCAATAGACAGTGAAATATGCATTTCAAATAATTTACAGAAAACTCAATATGTTATTGGTTTCTTCACCAAGTCATTGCCAGGTCAGAAGACCCTGTTGAAAAGGAGAAATGAGATGTAGTTTTTGTCTCATCTATGAAACTGGGACAGAAGTGAGAATACTGTGAAAAGGGTTTGAAAAAGGAAGCAGTTGGTCATTGTCATAATACACATGCATCCAAATGCTATTAAATTATGGATTTCCCTTTGCTTTTTTAGAGCCACTTTGTCATTTCTACTAAGTTGCTCTTTTAACACCAAACAGGGCAAAGCAGTCAACAATTCTGATGGTCACTTATGAGGTTATACTCTTTTTTGGGGGGAGAGGTCAAGCGACTGAGTACATCTTCTACCGTGTTCCTCATTGTTACCCGAGAGAACTCCTAAATGTGACAATTTGTCTTTGTTTTCTGTGTCAAAGAGAAAGGAAACATTATTGATGATGAATATAGCTTTATATTGAACAATGTTATAGCTCATATATTTAAGCATGTTTCACAATGTCTTTAAATTTTTTTTAATGTTTATTTATTTTGAGACAGAGAAAGAGATGGAGAAGGGGCAGAGAGAGAGGGAGAGAGAATCCCAAGCAGACTGCACTGTCAGCACAGAGCCTGATGCTGGGCTCGATCTCACGAACCATGAAATCATGACCTGAACTGAAATAAAAAGTCAAACGCTCAACCCACTGAGCCACCCAGGCACCCCACAGTGTATGTTTTACTGAAATGACTTGCAATCATTTCCCATCTACCATTTAAAAATAAACATTGAATAGTTAACACATGTCAGGCTAATTATTTTCACAACCGTTATGAGTGGCAGGTAGGGTACAGAGAGAAGAGCAGGTATATTATAGGAGGTAACTCACTTATCTCTGCAAACAGAAGACTTGCTACTTTTCTGATTCTCAAACTTCTGTGTGCACTAGAACCACTGTAGGCATGGATTGTAATGCAAAGTCTTAGTTTCCTTTCTAGGCATCAAACTCCCTGTGTCTGGGAAAGGGTCGAAAGATGGGGTTTACAAAGAAGTACTCCAGGCCAATCTTAGAGAAATTTGTATCTGAATGAATCCAAACTGACTAAAGTAAGAATAAGGAACAATTCAGTTTCTATGAGAATCTGCTTAGAAAAATAAAGCATCAAAACTTCTTTGTAAATTTATAATCATTTTTAAGATTAAATGATAATAATACCATTATTTATTTCCCCAATCTGGTTGTGTTATGAAAATTAGTTTTATGATCTAGACACATGTCAGAAGATTATCACCATTACATACTTTAAGTCTTGCCACGTATGGAAGACTGTATGGAATCCAAGAGATTTTTAATAAGCTTATGATTTTAGTATAGATATTTGTATGCAGTATAATGTTTTCCCTCATAATACAGTTTTGGGTTCTAATAAAACCTGGTGCATCAATGTAATACTGCTTAGTGGCTCCGAAATATTTTACAGGTTCTCATTTCTTACTTTATTTCAGACTATAAATATATGCTCTTAAATTTTCCTGGGTGGATGGAGAACCGATGTCATATAGCCATGCGGATACAATCTTTGCTCTTTCTTCTTAGTTTGCAAGAGAAATGAAGCAACATTGTAAAGGAGAAAAATCTTCTTTTGCTTTCTGTTTCTTTCCCACCAATTGAAATGCCATTTTCTTGCAGGTGCACCACTCTAAATTACTGTCACTATTTCCATCAAATTAGAAAAGTAAATATCATAACGGCTCTAGTAAAATTATTAATTCTCATTGCCATCATTGTCCTTTGGTTAATATGCCAAGTTGCTTAAAATCTTGAACAATTCTATCCTAAGAATATATAATCAGTTGTTTTAGACCCATCTTTCCACAAATCTGGTTTGAGCCTTTCCCCTACTATGTTCCAATTCAATTAATGATTGTGATAGTATTATATTTATGCTAGGCTATAATGCTAACACAATCAGTAATGGTGTCATCATTCTCCAGTTCTCCCTTACCCTTGCTTCACATTCATTCATTCAGCAATTTTATGTTGACACTCTATCCTGCACCAGACACTCTTGTAGGGCCCAGGCACCATTCAAGTGACTGTGCTACCATTGACCTGTCTCTCAAATCCATTTTTCCCTTTATATGTCCATTGCCACTTACAGATATCAGGTCTTTACCTTCATCACAATAACTTCCAAAAATTCTTTTTGCTGGCCTCCTCTGATCTGCCATCCCAATTTCCTCCCATCCTTTTAACCCTGTCTATCCGCAGCATCCTTCACCATTGAATATTGAATAGTGTTTATGATGATGGGCTTGGGGTTCAGTGCTTGGGTCATTGGTTAAGGGCCTGACAAATATATATTTTATTTTATAGATTTATCCATATATATTGCATTTTAGCTGTAAGTCCAAAATTTCCCCCTAACACTCCAAAGTATCCCATTTATCACATAATTTACCTAATCAGAAATCTTCAAAAGGTCTATAGTGCTCACCTGAAAGTTTAAGACTTCACATTGGATTCTGTTTCTAGTGAGCCTTTGTCTCCCATTTCTGTGTTATGTGAAAAACTTCAACTCAACCCAATGACTTACTTTCTGTTTCACACAACTTCTCTGCATCTAAGTGTTTGATCTCCCAGGTGCCCTGCTCTTGCAATGCTGCCCTCTCCACCTGTCTAAATCCTGACTGTCCTTTCAGTCAAATGAAAATCCTGTTCTCTATCCATCCCCATATGGAGTGACTGCTCTGTCCTCTGAACAGCAACAGTATCAAATTGTCTGTAACGTTAACATGACAAGCATTTTATTGTCACAATTATTTCGCTTTTGTCTTGAGCTTCTCCTTAAAGATCTTTTTGTTTGTATCATATTTTGTAGTTCATTTAGTTGTCTCTTTTCTACCTAACTAGTTGGTAAATCCATTTAGGGTAGGATCAGGTCTCTAATCCTTCTATCCCTACATCCATCCATTGTAATAAGCTGCTCAATGTATCGTGATTATTAATGCAATAAAATAATAAAAAGTGAGACAGTCCCCAAATGTATATTCATTCATAAATTATACACTTGTACTCAACTGATTGATAACATATTGATGAGGTTCTTCCATTTTTTTATAAATGTTTATTCATTTTTGAGAGAGAGTGAGCTAGCAGGGGAGTGGCAAAGAGAAGAGGGGGAGAGAGAGGATATGAAGGGGGCTCTGTGCTGAGAGCAGTGAGCCCAATGGTAGGCTCGAACTCATGAACCGTGAGATCCTGACTTGAGCTGAAGTTGAACTGAGCTGCCCAGGCACCCCTCTTAATTATTTTTAGATGAATATATAAATACAAAAAAATGATTGTTCTCTTTTTATGCCTCAGTGACCCACTATCTTGTGACCCCCTCAAGTGATGCTAGTTTTCCACGTTAGATACTAGTGACCTAGAGAAGTACTGCTCAGAATAACAGATCTCTGAATTATTTGCTATTAACCCAAGAAGGGTTAAGTCCCTTGGCTTGGAATTTAATCAGCACTGACATTAAGACCATTATTTAGCTCAGCTGAAGTTGTTTCATAGCAGCACTTTCTGGATGAAAGAAGCTGCATGTTGATTTACCTAGGAAGCCTCTTACCTCTCCGTGGACTGGTAATTTGGAGTACCACTAAGTCAGCGCAGCAATTTGATTCAAAGTTCATTTCTTAACACTTAATTTTGTGCAAGGCAATGTACCAGGCACTATTAAAATTACCAAAAGAATCAGATTAATAGCCTTTGCACTTGGTAAATGTACAATCCAATAAATTAGCATATGAATCAATAATATCCTGTTTAAACCAGTGTCCTCAAATAAAAAGCATATAGATTCACTTCAATCCTTGCGAATAACTTCAGGAGGATAACGCTTTGTTTCATGTTTGTTCTGCTTAACGCTTGACAGTAAATAACCTCCAAAAGCTGATATTCTCCTGATTTTGTCTATGTGACAGCTATTCATTTTGAGAATAAAAATTTAAAAATTCATCTCTCTACTTCTTCACTTCCCTTTTTATCTCCCATTTATGTCTGTCTGTACGTTGGGATTTCTCTCCTGCTCGAATGTATGCTTTGTTTCTGCTCCTGAAAAACTATTGTTCAAGGGCTTCCCTCCTGGGCCCATCCCTCTTACCACTCTACTGTTCTCCCTCAGCCACTTGTGGGGAAATTTTCACCATCTTTCTGTCTATTGGGTGTGTGCTACTAGTCCTCACCTCTACCGCGAGCTCCCCAGTAGTCAAACAGCAAATGCTTGCGGTATGTGCTCCCGCTGAACTCATGGGGTTTTTCCTGATCTCATGACCTTTTACAAAAGTTTTCTTCTTCGATATTCCGTGTCTCAGTTAGTAATACCATTATTCACTTAGCGTGAGTGAAACAAGTCAGACAGAAAAAGACAAAAACTATAGCTAATATCACTCATGTGAAAAATTTTTTACAAAATGAAAAACCAAAAAGACGAATGAACTCATGGAAGCAGAGAGGAGGGTGGTAGTTGCCACGGCTGGGGGTTGGGGGAAATGGGGAGACATTGGTCAAAGGGTACATACTTTCCGTTATAAGAGGAGTAAGTTCTGGGGACCTAATGCACAGCATAGTGATTAGAGTTAATAATACTGCATTATACACCTGTAATTTGCTAGGAGTAGATTTGAAGTATTGTCACCACACACACACATGTGCACACACATCCACACACATCCACAAGGTAACTATGTGAGGTGATGGATGTGCTAATTAACTTGGCTGTGGTGAAAATTTCCGAAGTTTACATGTATCTAATCATCACGCTGTGCACTTTAAATATATACAAGCTTATTTGTTAGTTATACCTCAGTAAAACTGGGAAAAAATAACGTCATCACTCATCCACTCAGATAAAACAGAAACTTCTCTCTTCTCCTTCGCCTTCCCAGCATCCAATCACAAATTACTGCAATTTTACTTATAAGTATTTCTTTTTTTATATGTTAAATATAATTCATTGTCAGATTGGTTTCCATACAACACCCAGTGCTCATCCCAGCAGGTGCCCTCCTCAATGCCCATCACCCATTTTTCCCGTCTCCCCCCACCTCCCATCAACCCTTACTTTAAGTATTTCTTAACTCTGGGCCTCTTTTCTATTTCTCTCCCACTATCTTATTGGTGGCTGTTGTCATTACTGAGTGATCCCAGTTACTTTCTGTTGTTTTGTCCCTACTTCAAGATTTCACCCTCTGCCCCTTTACGTGTAAATCCACCATAGAAAATGTAGGTGGGAATATGTTTACTTCCGTGTCAAAGGTTTCAATTTCTCCCCATCGACCGCAGGATGAATTTTCTGTTCCTTAGGAAATAAACAAGGTCTCTCATGACCTAACCCCACTGGTTTTTCCATCCGTGTGTCTCACCCCTTCCCCTCTCATACTAGACCCTTTCATCATGACAATAATCACAATAGCAAATGTTAGTTTCAAAACATGAAGTAGGAGCGGAGGGAAAGAGAGGGAAAAACCTTCTTGCACGTGCTTGATGCTCGTCACTGTGCTAACACTTCTCATCTTCGCCTCACTGTCCTTAAAGTACACGCTCTTTGTTTTCCCATCTTACGGATGCAGACACTGAGGCTTGAGGCAGACACCTCTTGTTTATGTTCACATAGCCAATAAACGAAGAATTTGGGATTCAAAGCTGGATTCCTCTCCATAGAAATTCATGTTCTTATGTAAAATACTGTCTCAGGCTGTTTCTTCTTAATCTTTGATTTTTTTTTAAATGTTGTAGTACTGCCTGAAATAAGTGTTTTCGCCATCTTTCTTCGACCATTTTTGCAAGGATCAGCTTAGTTTGGTTAAAGGTTCTTCCTTAAAGCACTCAGTGTACCATAAAACCTATGATTTTAGAACTTCTTCTGTATTGAAATAATCTATTTCTCTCAATCTCTCCCATCAGATTGCACTGTCTTTGAGTTATGGACACATATTTTACTTATATCTCTGGTCCCAGGACTGACCCATTCTCGAACCAGGTAATTAAGGAGTCGGGGCATTTGTAAAAGAAATTTTAGGCAGATTGGGAAAATATAATTTTAGAAAT
Source organism: Panthera uncia (assembly GCF_023721935.1). Lineage (NCBI taxonomy): Eukaryota > Metazoa > Chordata > Mammalia > Carnivora > Felidae > Panthera > Panthera uncia. The sequence continues at coordinate 50,252,009 of NW_026057576.1, forward strand.
AAAGTAATCATTATCAAGAATTTGTAATGACCGGTGAACATAATAAGTTTTCAGGGAAAATGAGACTATCCTTTTTCTTTTGAAATTAGAATCCAGAGCTTCTAAGGTTTAGTACACAGAGGAAACGCTTCTCTGCAGGGTGAGGTAGGCTCTGGGGGCTGCCATAAGGTCTCTTCTGTCTACCTGAGGCCCACATTCTCCTTGGTATCTGCTTCGCCTCTTAATGGCTGCCTCACATTTCAGGGTCATCACATGATCATTTCTGTTTTTCATACTTTCCGGCAAGATCCGGAAAATAAGAACTAAAACTAGAATACCTTAAGAACATAAACTCCATGAAATCAAAAGTTTTGTTTTTTTGCCGATCTATCCCTGTGCCTATAACAATGCTGACACTTCACAAGTCCTTCACAAAGACTTGTGGAATGAATGCTGAATTAAGTACTTCTTTCCTTGCTTCCTTTCCCTACAGAGAAGTTGCAATGGCACTTCCAGAAGATTTCATTAGTGCTTAAAAGGCAAGCAATAAGAAAAAAAAGATAAAGGTCAGGTTTGTAACATGTATGTTACCTCTTTCATTTCCTTCAACTTAATCTTCCACCCAAAGCCAGCTTGAACCCTGGGCTCCTTCCATCAGCTGTCTTTCGAGTGGGTCTAAACTTGGAGACACCATTCCCAGCTCCATGCCTGATTCCATGAGAAGGCGTCAGCCCTCACATAAGCACCTTGCAGCTTCTTCCTGGACTTCTGGTCACCTATATGGGCAATACCCAAAACAGCATGTTCCCACATTTCAACATGAATCATCACTTTCTTCTCAATTCTGATTTCCAGATAAGAAAATCCAATTTCTTTTCTCATGATTGATACCAAGAGTATTCTCACACTTAAAACAATTCTGGAAAGTTCTGTTCCAGGTTAGATGGAGTAAGCATACTCCATCCTGTCACTTACACTGAACATGGGCATAAAATCTGGAAAGCATGGAGCATCTATTTAAGAATCCTGAAGCTAGGCAGTAACAGGTAGGTTAGGGAAGAATGCCAGAATTAAAGTAACACTGAACCAGCCTGAGTTTACCATTAAAAAAATAGTCTTCCAGAATTTTTTAACCAACATGGAAGCAGGCACTGGCATGCAGCCAGAAGGAGCTCCAGGAGAAGCTCTCAGTTCTGACTCAAAGAGCAGGAACAGAAACTCATGAAATGTGGAGAGAAGATGAGAATATTGTGTTTGTTTTCTCTCTTTTCTCCATTCCCCCCATGCCCCTGCCCCCAAACAATCCTGTAATGAGAATGGCAGAGACTGGCAACAGGAGCCTGCAGGAGGCAAACTGAGGGAAGGGAGGCTTTCTCTACACTCGGTGGACTTATGGGATATGATCCACCTCTCCTTGTTTTGCTTTTTCTTCCTGTCCCTTGGCACCAGATGTAGTCACGGTTGCAGAAGTGCACAGCAGAGCGGGGTGGGTAAAGCCCTACCTTTCCAGCCAGAAGACCAAAATGATGAGTGTTGGAAAAAATTGGGATCATGGAGAGAGAATAATTTGGGAAAGTGATTCTATGAAGTAATTTGTGTATTTATCAGGTCAGCTCTGAGCTCATATGTGTGGAACTGATAATATCCTTCACACTGAAGACTTTGAGATCTGAAATGATAGACCAGCCCCATATTTTAGACTAGGTGATGCATACACAGGTCAGAACCAAACAGCACTATAAAGGCCATGAAAACTGAACTGGCAAGCAGCCCACAGAAGGTAGGTGGGACCTTACAGCTTGAACCTCAGCAGGTCAAACAAAACCATCAACACCACCCATAGTACTAAACAAGACTCAGCATCTCATAAAATGATATTCAAAGCATCCAGTGCGTGATCCCAAATTGTGCAAACATCTCAGCTCTCAAGAAAAAGCAATCAACACACACCCACACTGAGAGGACACAGATGTTAAAATGATTTGACAAGGACTTTAAAGCAGCTGTTATAAAAATGTTGCTTCAAGCAATGATGAACACTCTTGAAACCAATAGAAAAATAGACTCCTAGTAAGGAACAGAAAATACAAAGAAGAATCAAATGGAAATTTTAGAACCCCCCAAAATAGTAACCAAAATCAAGTGATTCTATATGCAATATACAGAGATATAAGTTCCTCTAACACATTTATAACTGTATCTTAAGACAGTGTCATAAGTATAACACACACACATACACACAACACACATACATACGTGCACACATACCCACACCCAGACACATACACACAATACAAGGATATAAGAAAAATGAGGGCATTTTAAGTGTATATAATTGTGGATAAAGAAATCTAAATATTGAAGGTGTTCCCATCATTCATATCTAGTATTTTGTTACCTTGCATTTTGCTTTCAAAATAGAAGGCACCAAACCTGAACATTTTATAGTTTGTGGAAATTGAGTGTTTTGCATTTAGAAAAGTAGAAGCTCGTTGTTGAAAAGTACCATATGTACATAAGCAGCAATTCTATTTACAAAGAACTGCCTTAATGTGTCTATTTGCATATCATTTGCATTTTTGTCACCATACCTGTCAATCAGCTCCAGCAATGAGCAAATCAGGTAGCCCACATGGGAACCTGGGCCAAAGGAAAAAAAACTGCTAGGTGATCTAAGGTGGATGAAACCCTCATGTATTTATTTTTAAGGCAGTATTTTTCAAGAAAGCATATTGTGATGCTGAATATGAGCAATTTGGATGTTTTAACAAACACAACTTCTCATCTAATAATAACTTTTTTCTATATATTTTGGGAACTTCGTTAATTTTAATCCTTTTTTGTACTTTCTTCAAATTATCAGGCTAAGGTAAAGTACTTCCAACTACCAAACAGTACTCTGTGGTTAAACTGTTAGAAACCCTGGGCGTCGATTACTTCTAGAAACTTTCCTACATATGTTAAAGCTACAACATTAAAGATGTTTTTAAAAATCCTAAAACTCAGGGTTGCTAAAAGATGCTTGGAAATACCAAGGCTATAATTATGAATACTAACATCACATCCATGGATTGGGTCACAGGTGAAAGAAAACTGGCATTTCTAGAACAAAACCTCCAGGATGTTGAGTGACATTATCCCTTCCAGGTAGAATTTCTGCGGTTTTCTCCTGGTGCTTATATTTCAGCTTGGAAAATAAACCCTCTGTGAATGATGACACAAGGAAAATCCTGCTTGCTTAATAATGAAGCTTCCAGAACTGATGTTTCTTTGGGGGGTAATATCCAGTTATTGTGTCTGCAGAATCCTGGGACGGAGAAGATGCTTAGTAATCGCTATCATGATGATCGCTCGGTATGGCTGCTGAAAGAGAGGGCTCGCATTAGGCATGTGAGACAGCACAGCAGTCCTGGCTGGCAGGAAGTATTTTTCAATGAGTAAAATATTTCATTTAGTTTTACACGTGGCATTATGAAGCTCGCTTTTGCACATGGGCACACTGCGAAATTAATATTTTGACCCTAATCGTGAAAAAAAGTGGGAAACGGGCACCAAATTCCGTTTCTGAGTTAGTCGTGAAGTTGGGATCTTGGGATCCTCCTTAGAAACTGGGTCCCTGCCAGGCACTTTTCTTCGCATTTAGTCTGTGACTACAACTAACATTCATTAAAGGGGAAGTAAATAACCCAATCAACAAGTTTGCTTAAACACCCGACCTTTCTTTGTTAAAACTTGTACACAAAAGAGACGTTGTATGGAAGTAAAGACTAAGCAAAAAAACATTGTAGCAATTTGCTGAACATGGAGACTTATTGAGGATGCAGTCCTGAATAATACACACTAGCTTTGCTCTTCCTCTTTAGTCTGTGTAGAGAAGCTATGAATCATTCATGGTCTCCCAGCTGAGAAGGGCTTCAAAGGGGATGGTTCTGATTGGATGTCCTGTGTGAATTGCCATGCTGCAGAATCCGCTACACCCTAGCACTGGAGGGTGGAGGAAGCACTTTCATCTGGGCCTCCAAAGTGTTTAGGGTCACAGTTCACCAGGAGATAACGATGTAGATGTACATTCAGAATTAGCTGCAGAGATACCTGTGTAGTGCGGTGTGGAAAAGTGAGCCAGTTAGATCCCCAGTGGATGCTGTGAATCAATTACTGTATTCTGAATACAAGGTTGGCTGCAGGGGATAAACAGATGTCAGAGAATTTTTCCCTAATAAGACCCTGGTAATAGAAGAGCACTGTCAGCTTCATTTTGCATTAAAAATCTCATTTCCTCTTTATATGACCAATTTTATTAGGTCCCTAAACAAAGATATTTTGTGTAACTCTTAGCAGCATAATGGGAACGGTGTCACCAAATTTCATATTTTCAGGTTTTTGTCCCCCAAATCAAGAGGCAAAACAGGAGTCGATTCTGAAGTCAGGACTTGAGCAGGGCTCATCAAAAAGGCTTTCGGTGAATCTGTTCACATGTTGGTTGGTAATGGTTAATTTTCACTTTCAATCAGAAGTATCAACATTCTTAAAGAATATAATCCTTGGGGTGTAAATTAAAGCTAAACTTTATATTTTCTCTGCGCCCGTTTTTTCCCCATTTTCCAATCACGGGTGACACTGACATAAAATTGCCCTAACTAGAGCTCAGGCACCACTGAACTTTTCTGGGTAATTTTGTTTTTAAAGCGTTATGCGTTGGGAGATACCTTTGACAGGCTATGTTTTCTATCCCAAGCATCAGTCCTTCACAAAAAGAAATCGACACTTGGATCCTTCCCTCTATACCCTTTGGAGGCCCAAATTCAAGTAGAAACATCATTGTGAGGTATCTGCTAATATCCAATTAACCTCTCTCTTCATCTGCAACTCTTCCGAAAGAGAGAGAATCTCCTTCGGGCTGTCAGGCAGGATATTTTCTGTGTTCGGCTCCAAGTGGAAAAAGCAGAAGCAGAGGAGGTGATGTGAGTTCACTTTACAATGTCTTCTATTGATTTAGTGAGAAAATCTCGTTTTAAGATTCACTAGACTCCAATCCTCCAAATGTAAAACCTTTGTTCCCAACATCTAAAGATGAAGACAGCTCAAGGAAGAGCCGCTTCTACCGTGATGGGAAGAAGAAGAAAATCACACGGTGAAGTAATGCAAATGACATAGAGAAATAAAGTCATGTCTGTTGGAGACATAGGACGACAAAGCTACAACTCCAGAGAGAAAAAAGCATTCAACAAAAACAATTTTTTCAACGTTATTATGTTGTAAAGCTTAAACGTGTTAACTGATCTGATTTTATTAAATTCGTATTGGCTGTTTACTTGTGACTATGATTCGTTCGTTGGAGCTATACTGTGTTCGCAGAACTCATCAGATGATGGAACTAAAAAGAAAAGAAAGGTACTTAGGCAATTACACAATTGGTCAGCACATCCCCCAAAGGAAAGCTCACGCAGTGTAGAGAGGACTTTGACAAAGAGGCAGCAGGTGGCGCTCTTCCCCTGACATGGGCGCCAAGTGGGCGAAGTCCCTCAGGATGGGTTTCCCTGTTGGATGTGCTAGATTGGGGTGAAATGTTCAAACAAACTGAGATTTTAATTGTTAAAGATATCTTGACATATTTGCAAGGAGTAATGGTGTCTTATCAGCTTCCATATTTGGGTAATTGTATTCTTCCTTCCAATATTCTTTTTCGACTCATTTTAATTTGGCATTCTTCATTTATTGGTCTAAATTTTGGGTAACAAGTTGCTGATGCTCTTGAATACCTCTATGATTCTACCTAGGAGTAAATACATTTCTGTTATTACTTCAGGTACTTTTTCACAGAAAATGCTCCATAGGATTTCTTTCAGACAAAATGAGTGGCATTATCGACAACAGGCTCCTATTAATAAATAATAGATAAATTAAGCAAGATGAAAAGTAAATCTGGAAGGCTACTGACAAATTGAGTATTGGCTAAAGTATTCATGGAAGGTGAGAACTGTAACGGCACTGGTCCACAGTAATAAGCAAATTCTCTACAGGGCTTTAGAGTTTATTTTTCACATTCATTCATTACAACCAAAAGTACTACCTAATGGAGTGAAACTCAAAATTACATTTATGTTTTTTTATTACAAATCCCATTATTTTGTGACTATAACACACTCCAGTTATTGTTAGTAGATGAATACATGTTTTTTCCACGTCTGAGGCATAAGATTTTTATGCATCGTTAATAGAGTAGCTACATCATAATAATTGACTGTAAGGAATTGAATAAAAACTTAACTTGCTACCTTGATTCTGTGTGGAGGCTCCTTAGCTACTTACTCTCTGTCTACCACATAGGTTGCCCAGCCATTCCAAGGAAAATGCTAAGAATATAAAAATAAAATAAATAATAAACAAATAAATTAAGATAAATAATAAAATAATTTGTTTTGTTCAGTTCACAATGCAGAATTTAGGAAAACCAGCCACTTAAGGAGCGGAATGAGCACGGACACAAACATTGGAATAGGAATTTACAGAGCAAAGTGGCGACTGTATGGTACTGTGACTGTGCCTTTATGGAACGGGTTGTCCACATTCCAAGGCTCTGACTTGATTCTATTTGCTTTTCCAATCTCTGAGAAATGACTCGACTAGTAATGAAATTTCTTGATATCTAGGAAAGCCCCTAACAAAGTTTTATTTAATACTACTTAGAAGTTCTTAACGCTGTACTTTAAGAAAAGTTCTCATTTTATTTATTTGTCCTAAGTAAGGAAGTTTTCATTTTTTTTACCCTATCGTTACGACAAAGCCGGTGTTTCTTATGGTAACATTTTCTGGGCAGGAAATTTCAGTGTATTTGCCTGGAGAGTTAAAGTCAAGGTGCTGAAAGTGTGGTACATTCTTCTCAGTGGTTTGTGCAATAAAAGGTGACTTGGGTGGATATACATGATATTGAACTACATAACCTAACCAAAGTTAAAAGAATAAAAACTTCTCAATCATTTATCTTGATCTACTCACCAAGTGGCTGGGTCATGATCTGTAAAGTACTTAGAAAGAGTTATGCAATTTAATCCAAGTGTCCTAGAGTAATGATCAGTCTCATTAATTCACCATTTAACAACATGCCCAGTACATAATAAGTGCTTAATTAATGTATTTTGGATAAATTAGTAACTGAGTCGAGAATTGGGTCAAAACCAGTTGTATGAGGACTAGAGCTGATTTTTTTTTTTTTCCTGATTAGATGGCATCACCTGTTAAGCAATGGACTAGCTCCTTGGGAAATACTTGAAAGATTTATTTACTCATTACCTCATTGTTCACTCATCTATTCAACAAATGTGCTCTGAAATGTACTTACCATTAAACAAGGTAACATTGTTGGCTTTTAAAAATGCAGAGGTGAATGAGTGTAAGTAGGAAGGGAGATGATTAAACAATTTGATGTAGTGTGATAAACGTAATGATAAGAGAAAGCTCAGAATGCTTGGGGACACCTAAACTGGTCTTTGATGTCAAGGATGGTCTTTTGGGGGTGATGATGTCTAGAGTGGAGCCTACATCTGAGGAAAATTTGGAAGTGAGCGGGGATAAGATGAGGGGTCATGGCTCAGGACAGTGAAAGGTGATCCAGGCAGAAGGGAAGGGGCATGTAATTCAAAGACCTGAAAGTCATTAAATAAGGCCTCTATAGAAAACAAATGTCATTTAAAATTTTACATGCATCCGGAGATAATTGTGAAGCCACAGATGAAGAGAAAAAGAGCTCATGAATTAAAACTATGATTGGATAAATAGAAACGATACAGGAAGAATCCATCATTTAACAGAAATATAATTTTCTATTTTGAGTTGTCCAGACATGATAACAGCCAATCTTTTTTACCTGAATCAAAATATGATATTCAAAGGACACAACAAATAACATTGTATAGCATTAAAAATCGACCTAAAACAAATAATCCTTTTCTAAAATGTAGACGATACATAAAAAGTAGTATCACAAAAACATCAAAATTAAGATCATATCATAGGTTTATAAGGTTATGGTGATGTCCAATTTTTCTGATGGTCTTAACTTGGCCATAAATATCCAAGGACATTTAAGACCTCCATTATGAAGTGAGAGGAAACAAAACTCTTGCTCCTCTGGTTTTCCTGTGTTCCTCGAACTAGATGTCAAACCTATATAATATTTATAACTCTTCTTTTATTCTGACTACTGATTTGGTGATAGAAAATAAACATAGAATAATCCGTAAATTTTAGGGTCATTTGGCTGACAATGAGTTTTCTCTTAATCTCTAGGAGGGTTTCGATACAGTTCCACATCCACCATCTTGACATGAGCAATGCCAGTTGCCTACTAACTGGCTTTTGACTTTAGCTGCTCTTCAGTGGACTTTTGTCACAGGAAAGCCACAACTGACACTCTTCATACAAGCAGTCTACCAAAATCATTTGGCAGATTCATCAGAAGAGTAACGTGACATAGTTTTAGGTCATTTGATTGTATTCAATTTCATTTTACTTTTGGTTTCAGGAAAACGGATGACTGCTTCTCGGCAGGACAGGCTACATTATTTCGGGAGTCCAGGAGTGAAATGCAAATGCGGTTGTTCAAACACTACCAAGAATCAAAACTGTAACAACAGGGCATTAGAGCAAGGGCAGGACATTGTGCACCACACCAGTCTCATGTCCACGAAAACGGTCCTGATTCTTAGCAGGCTACAGGGTCTAAACCACACTTATTTAGTCATAATATGCTGTTGGCATAAATATTCACTCTGGGAAGAAGACCCTGAGAAATCTACTCCTGAAGGAATAATGTACTGTTGTTGGGATCCTCCCCATTAGAAAGAGAGGCTTTCGGTGTCTCCATGCATGGAGAGGGAGGCAAGTCTGAGTGAAGAGCAAAATGACAAATTAGAGGACTGAGTGGGAATCCCACTTCTGCTACTTTCGAACCAAACTTGAGCAAGTCTCACGCCTCTTGTAATCTTGCTTTCCTTACCTGTAAGACAATTTTTTGTGCTATCTATTTGAAAGTGAACTTGTAAAGAAAATATGAAAGATTGTGTATGAATTTTTAAAAATCACGAAGTACCACATAAATGTAAAGTGCAGTTATTGTGGAGTAAATAACAGCACTAACGAGAACATGAACAACACTAGCATATTCAAACGCAATGCTCCTTTGGAAAAACTGTGTGCATTTATAACATCTTTACTGGATGAGCCCCATGGTTTTAAACAGGGCATAGGGTTTTCTCCTCCAGGTGATAGAGGTAAAAAGTAAAGTTATTTATGACGAATTCATATTTTCAATGGGATTCAATTGTTTTAATCAAAAATCTCCACATGGTTAAAAAAATATGGGATTCAATCAGCAATTTCAGTGAATATTTACTGAAGGAAAGGAATACTTAGAAATTTACCTTAAACTTGCTATAGACATTAAAATAACATTTGTTTCTTTACAGTAAATGATAACTAGCATCTTAAATAAAAACCAAGCAAAGAAAAATTTACCATCAATAAAATATGCTGATTTAAAATAAGTATAAAGATATATATATATATAAATTTTTATTTTCCAAATTTCCACATGCACCCGATTCCAGGAGTCAGAGAGAAAATTCTCAGCCATGAATATAATATACATAAATAAAGCAATTCCTATTTGTCTGAATGCAAGCAAAGGATTTATTTGAAAAGAAGAATTATCCCTTCACCTTTATAAGCAGTTTGGTCTCTGTATGTGCTTATTGATGGGTGCTATTTTCACAATTCAGCACTAATTATTAATTTGTATTTTCGGGGGGGGAGGTTATGCACGTAAGTCTCATTATTCCCATGAGACTTTTGTAAATAACACTTTAGAGCAGAGGCGGAAAATGTGTGCAGCTCTCACTTCTGGTTGCACATCACCTCGCATTATAATCCTGTTGCCAAGTTGTAAGTGTTAGCTGATATTATACCTCCACACTCAAGGTACCCATATTTCAGTGAGAAGAGAGGAGTTTTCTGTTAGAGAAGCACAGAATGAGAAGTTGGTCCCCGGATACTTTTTCATTTTAGTGGCACGCCATTAGCATCTTGAATATTTCAATGTGAGCACAAGGAAGTTCATAAGGGGATAAAATAACAATAATAATGTCAGATTTATATAGAGTCTTATCCTGAAAACTCTTAAACTGCTTCCGAAGCAGGATTAGGTTAGATTCTTATCTGAGCTCCTTTTCTACCTCCTTTTTTAGTTTTGAAAATAGGGAAACATGAGACACTAATAATTTGCAATCATGTTGTTTCTTTCACTGGAAGGATTCATTTCTCCTTTAAATATGTTTTTTTCCTAAAGTGGGATGAATATGTGGTTTATTTATTTGTTTTTCTTTCTATTCGATTACTGGAGCCTAAAACAGAGTTTTGTGTGGTTTTTGGGTTTTTGTACATCAAGTTAATGCTACTGTTTTAAAATTTTCCACTTAGAGGCGCCTGGGTGGCTCAGTCGGTTAAGTGTCTGACTTCAGCTCAGGTCACCATCTCACGGTCTGTGGGTTCAACCCACGCATCCGGCTCTGTGCTGACAGCTCAGAGCTTGGAGCCTGTTTGGATTCTGTGTCTCCCTCCCTCTCTGCCTCTTCCTGGGTGCTCTGTCTCTCTCTGTCTCTCAACCATAAAGAAACGTTAAAATTTTTTTTTTATTTTTCCATTTAGTTACATGTGATAAACGTGTTGGAGTTCTCAGTGACTAAAATACGTGCCAGCTCTCTGAGGAATCCTGAAATGAGCAGAACATGGAACCTTGCCCGTAAGACATTCGCCAGCCACCAGGTAGCTCATGCACAAGCCAGCTGTGGAAAGTGCTCTTGGCGAAGTACAAACACAACATGATGAGAAAGCAAAGCAGAGAGATGAGGTGGGGGGGGAGCAAAAAGGGTGGTGTTGGAGGAGGCAAGGAAGAGCTTCCTGGAAAAGGTGACATATAAGCTTTAACAGATGAGCAAGAATTCAGAAGTTCAGCATTGCAGATAAAGAGTCTAAGAAAGAGTATGGAGACAGTACAGACAAATTGGAAAATAATGAGCAGATTTTCTTGGCTTTTAGGGTGTGTGAGAAGAGCTGAGGGAGGAATATGTCAACTGCCATAATAAGCTTTTGTAATTTATTCCGTATACGATGATGAATGCTAATGAATTGGAACATGACGTCATATAAGCTGCACTTGAGGGACAGGACAAGGTCAGAATGGTGTAAGATGGGCCAGAGTGGGAAAACCATGTTTGGGTTGTAGACGACCCCTCCATGTTTCAAGGAGGAGGCTTAAACATTCTGAAATCTTTCAATCTTTAAAAAATTTTTTTCTAATGTTTATTTATTTTTGAGAGAGAGACAGAGTGTGAGTGGGGGAGGAGCAGAGAGAGAGAGAGACACAGAATAAGAAACAGACTCCGGGCTATCAGCACAGAGCCCCACACGGGGCTTGAACCCACAAGCCAAGCGGTGAGACCATGACCTAAGCCGAAGTCTGACGTTCAGCCGACAGAGCCACCCAGCTGCCCCTGAAATCTTTCAGTCTTTATACCCTTGGTGATGATGGCAGTAGCAAGAAGCCTGTAACTGAAACCACATTTAAGACGTGTAGGGAGAAGATTTTGTCAGACACACATACTTTCATAAAAGAATTATGATGATGTAGTTCATGTGTTTGCTAATAGGAAGTTTAAGGTGCTTTCCAGGGGTGCCTGGGTGGCTCAGTCAGTTAACCATCTGACTCTTGATCTCGGCTGAGGTCATGATCTCATGTTCGTGAGATGGAGTCTCGAGTCAGGATCTGTGCTGATAGCACATAGCCTGCTTGGGATTCTCTCTCTCCCCCTCTCTCTGCCTTTCTCTCTCTCTCTCCCTTTCTCTCTCTCCCTCAAAATAAATAGACTTTGAAAAATGTTGAAAAAAATGAAGTGCTTTTCAAAACATTGCTTTCTTCAGTAAAATAAGGATTCCACTGTTTGCATTACTGATGTCAGACAGAGATACATCGAAGTCCAAAAGTATTAAGAAATCAATAATTCTAAATAGTGGATCATAAATTAATGAATTTTTAAAAAACTTTGCAGAAGATTTAAATATATTTGTGAATGCCTGAAGGACCTCAGTGAGTTCTGTCTTGATCCATAGTGATCATGTTATTCTGGAAGTGACATAATAATTCCTTCAGGGATGAAAACAAAGGGCGTCTCTTCATCTCTTCATCAGTCATATTACATATAAAAATGTCCTGTCTGTACCATTGAAGGAATTGTTAAAGAAATTCTTTAGCATGGACTGGAAGTTCTTTAGTATAGCTGAATTGTGCGAGCTGCATGATTATTAATTTCAAGTTTGAATTTCTGCTTGTGACCTGTTGTTTCATTTTCTTCAAATCTTATTCCTTGAGGCTCGCCCCACCCTCTGTGGTTTTATACCTTTTCTCATGAGTATAAATATAACCTATTTGTTTGGTTACTCAGACTGAGGCTTCAGACCAAGGAATTGGAAGTTGCTGCCTCTTGACAGCCTGTGCTTTTTTCTTCTATCATAAAAAGGATCCTAAGTAAAGAACACCAGCAGTGACTTGTGTAGCTTCTGGGCATTTTTTTGTTCTTGTGATCTAAAGTCCACTTATTGTGTTTTCTGTTATTTGGAGGTCATCAAACTTTGATCACTAGGGGGGAGTGTGGGGTTTTGCCTTGATCTTTGAGATCACACTACAGGCTGATTTTTAAAAAACATATATGAAAGTTTTATTTTAAAATTAAAAAAAAAAGCCACGATTCATTTGTATCAATATAAAATGCTTAAGAATGGTGAAATTCAAAACCGCGCTAATTAGGATTACTTTATAAATGGAGCTAGGAACGTGGCTAGTGATACTCAAACTCCTCAAACTCATGCGGGTGTTTTGTGAAATGTAACGCTGTTCTCCTTTTCCGCATCTATTTGGCCAGATGTGCAAAAGCCTACCACTGGGTCACCACATGTAAGTATGGTGTGGGGGTGGTAAAAAGAGCGATTTGCCATACCATGTGCCCATTTTATCCACTAGAGGCCACATGCTATAATCAGACTGAAAAGATTATTTTCTTGTCTTTTAATGACAACATAATCATTTTTGAAAATGTAAATGAGTGTACCCTGTACTAAATAGAAGCAAGAAATCCTTTTAAGTCTTAAATCATAGAGTTTTAGCACCAGAAAAAAAATCAGGGGGCTCATAAAGGACCCTTCAATGGTCTTCAATGGACTTCATGCTTGCCAGAGGTCACTGAGCTAGATAAGGAGATGTTTTTATAACATTGAGCTCATTAATTGACATTAGTTCAATGTTTCCTTTTACACCAATCTATATTATTATTTATTTTTACAAATTTACTTGCCATGGGATCTTTTTTTAATTTTTTTTTAACGTTTATTTATTTTTGAGACAGAGAGAGACAAAGCATGAACGGGGGAGGGTCAGAGAGAGGGAGACACAGAATCTGAAACAGGCTCCAGGCTCTGAGCTGTCAGCACAGAGCCCGACGCGGGGCTCGAACTCACGGACCGCGAAATCATGACCTGAGCCGAAGTCGGCCGCCCAACCGACTGAGCCACCCAGGCGCCCCCCATGTGATCTTTTAGCCAAGATGGATTTTGTTCTATTACTTCAGTTGCTACTTTCAATCATATGGAAAGAATTAACAAATGCTTCCGAAGTCCATGTCAATTCCATTGTACTGATAGATTTCCTATTTTGGAGGAATATTTTATGAGAGTAAAGAGAAATGAAAACCATTTGAAAAGCAGTGTGAATGATTGTATATGAAAGGATAAATATGTTTTTCTTTTCTTTCATGTTGAAATTTATGGTTTTACACTTATTTCTTCCTCAGCATCTTCAAATTCACCTTTGTTACCCTATTTTCAATTCTCTCACAAATAGAAAATAGTCTAAACAATGCAGTGAGGAAAGTCAGATACCTTTTGAGTAGAAAGCAAATCTAAAGTTTTTATTCAAACTAAGAACATGTCTGGGACTCTCAGATATATCTGCCATCTCTAGAGAATGGGTTTATGTCTTCCTAGCTGTGAGGAGTATTGAAGATACTCAAATAATCATCTAGTCATTTATGAACAAACTAAATGATGGCTATATTCACAAAATGGTGCATCAAATTTAGGTAGCACATCAAAGAAAGTCTAAAGCATGTGCTCTTTCACATAAAAGAATATGCCATCTTACCAGAAAAATGGTCACACACAGTCAAGTTAAAAAATAAAGAAAGCAAGATATGATTGAAATCTAAAAGTCATAAATATCACAACCACTGGAGGAAGTAAGAAGGCGGATAGGTTTTGAAAGCTGGTTAGAACTTGGTAAGTAGAGAAAAAAGAAGCCTTGTATGCTATGGATAAACCTTTTCAAAGACCAGGATTTGGCAGTCCATGAGCTGAATTTGAGGAGCCATGAGTTGGCCAATCTGCTCCCATAGTGAATCCATAAGGAAGTAACTGCAGTTAATTTTGAAGCAAAAGTAACAGATTTTGAATGCCGATAAGAAACTATGGATTTGATTCCTACAGATCGGCACCTCTCGAAATGCTCCTCTGTGCACCAAACTCTGTTAGGAATAAAAATCTGTGTTAAATAGTTGGAAGAAACCTGCCAACCCAAGCCCCATCCTGGAGATTTACATGTTAAAGACCCTGAGGAGATCTGCTATTAAAAATCCATCTGACCATGTTCAATGCTTTTTCTTTTCTTTTTCTCATCATTTTAAAGCTCAAAACCCTTAGTTTGGCCTAACATCCTTGGTGTCATCCAGTCTGATGTGGAATATTCCTCAGAATAAAATTTGGGTATTTCTGCAGAAAATAACAGTAAAGTCTTAAACAAGAAAGTGGTGCACTGGAATTTCTCTTTTAGAGAGATAAATATGAAAGTTGCATAAATTCAAATAACCCCTGTCCAAGCAGGGATTGGAAAGTACAATCTGTCCAATTTGTGCTTAATGGGTTGTTCTCCATGGTGTCCACCATTTCAACAATTGGATTGCTAGATTGTATCGTTTTCAGGCACTTATCAAATATGATAAATCATTGTAATGTTCAATAAGTTTGACAAGATTCTCCCGCCAGAATTTATAAAGTGATGAGTTGCTTCAAATTTTAACATACTTAATAAATATTGAATGACCTCCTATAGAAAAACAAAACATATTTAGAAAGCAAAGGAAAATAAGCAAAACAGTAGTGTAAATAATCATAACTTCTCATCAGTGAAGGTAACAATAGAGTAAATAAGTCTTCAGGCTCTATGTAGTGATGAATTAAAATAAATTAAACCACGTTTTGATGTGTTTGTTATTGTTACTGGTTTGAATGCTTACTCATGTCTGGTAGTTGTACCTAAGTGTGATTTTAAAAGAAAATCTCTGAATTCTATAGAAGAAAGAGCTGTCTCCTAGGAAAGGGAGTTTCTGAGCCTGGCTCACCTTGATACTTAGCTCCTCTTGGGGTTTTATAGTCAGATTGAGAGACATTAAGAATTCCTCTCCTGAAAATGCCTAAAACCACAACCATCACTTAAATGGCCATTCAGCAGTGTCAACATAACGCTAGGGTAATAACTCTGCCATAAAAAGCAAGTTCTCCGAAATCTACCGAAGATACAACAAATATGAGTAAATGATAAAAATCAAAGCTTCTTCATAGCAGTTGCACAAGAGGCTGTAAAAATTAAAAGAATACTATAACAGGAGCTTACTCATCAAATGTGATGCCCTCTGAAAATATTTAAGTTACTTAATTCTTTAGTAAAAATTGTGTGGATAGGAACTATTAAGGTTATCATTACTCTCTTCTATTCAACAAGGAAGAGAAAGAGGGAATATATTTACACATAGGAACACATCCACAGGCCAGCAAATGGTTTTTGTAAAAGACTTCTAAGTGTTCTATTAACTGGAAGATTCATTAAGAAGCTTCCTCCATGCGATGAGAAGAAGGAAAGGAAAAAGCAAAGATTTCATTTAAAAATGGAAAGACTCTGAGAAATTAGCGATTGATATTCTGATATAACAAAATTTGTCAAAATCAATAGACGAAGCATCTGTACCCATGAAGTTTCCACAAGACAAACAAAACCAGTTTGGATATATGTGTAAAGAGATTTATTGCAAAGAATTGGCTTCCAGAGTTGTGAGTAGGCAAGGCTGAAATCCATAGATTGGGCTATCTGGAAGGGCAGACTGGAAACTCTCAGGCAGGAGCTAAAATCTCAGTTCTGTTCGTAAGGCCTTCCCACTGATTGGATCAGTCCTGCCTAGATTTTTAAAGATAATCTCTTCATCCGAAGTCAACTTCCATTGCAGATGCTAATCACATTTACATACACTTTCAGCATAACGCTGGGATTAAGATTTGACTGAACGGTTGGGTACCCATAGCCTAGCCAAGATGACATGCCACACTGACCATCACAGTACCTTTCTCTCTTAGTAAAGAAACTTTAGCGCCTTTAGGGCTTAAGGCTAAATTAGTTAGGTTGATCATTTTTCCTGGTCTATGTATGTATTTAGTTAAACATTTCTAAAACTTAGTATGAAATGTGTACATCACACTTAAGGCTATAACAGCTCTCATTTGATACTGCAGTTAGTCATTATTGAACACTTAGATTGTTCCAGGCACTTTAGAAGATACAAGGGTTTTCTTGGTGAGCAAAGTAGACATGGTGGCTGGCTTCATGGACCTTATAGTGTATTGAGTCATAGAGACAGTTTATGTAAATGTCTTCAGTTAGTGTTTTCTCAGTTACTAGTTATAAGCCACAAAGAAAAAATTATTATTTTGCTTCCTAAAGGCAAGGCTGTATTGAGTGTCAAGCATTCATTAATTCAAAGAATCCATATGAAATGTTCATTATTCAGTATTACTTTCAAAAACATGCTTTGAGATCTCTTCTTGGTACCAATCTCTTCAGATTTTGAAGAAACTAAAATAAATGATAAATTATTCATAGGGGATAGACGGTTGGAAGGCGAGGACCCCTTGCCAAATGGAGAATGACGAACGAGGCTTAAAGGAGAAGATCATATACTTCATAATAGTGACCCTGGAAAAGGCATATCCTGAAAATGAGAGCAGTAAATTCATTATTAGCTTGTCCTATTTCTTGTTTTATCTCCTCTATCAAGGAGAATGAGAAACGGTTGGAAAAATATTGATATAAAGGGAATTAGGTCTACAATATTGAAGAGACTATAGTTGTTTCTTAGTCTCCTAGATCTGCACGATAAGAGAGCATGGTCTTCCATTCTTGGGTTCTCCTGTTGGATTATTCTGCAAGTAAAGCTGTATGCCTGGAGCAGAGTTACAG
The DNA here is from genome assembly GCF_023721935.1 of Panthera uncia. Taxonomy (NCBI): domain Eukaryota; kingdom Metazoa; phylum Chordata; class Mammalia; order Carnivora; family Felidae; genus Panthera; species Panthera uncia. Next base: position 50,269,371 of record NW_026057576.1, read on the forward strand.
AGAATAATCTGAGAGGAAAGCAGGAGAAGGAGGGAGAAAACATCTAGGAAAGAGTATATTCCTACTGGATGCAGGAGAGCATGAGCCCCAGTGGACCCTTCTACCATTTGTAGGATAGGGAGCCTGCCCCAGCCCTTTTCATTTTCATTACATTGTATGAAACTTGCAGATTATTGATAAAGAGAGTGAGACTCAGTTGGAACTCAGTGATTTGTTTCAACTCACATGTCAGAGAGCTTGTGCTTGGAGGTAAGTTAGTTCACTCACTGTTGTTTTCATTTTATTTCTCCGTCAAATCTCAGTGCAGGATGTGAAATGAAGTTATGTGTGAGCAATTTCTCTGACAATTAGTAATAGCTATTTCTTGTCATCAAAGCCAGTAAGTGTCCTGTATGAAAGGACTGAGCTAGACTTAATAATTATTGAGATGGGATGCTGGTTTGTTCTCTATTAAATATTTTGCTAAAGAATAAAAATCATTAATTTCATTTTCTACTTTAATGAGATTTCTAGATTTTTAAATTAACAAATATATCAAATTTATCAAAAGTGTTAGTAGGCTCTCCATTAAATATTTTGCTAAAGAGGGACACCTGGGTGGCTCAGTCGGTTAAGTGTCTGACTTCAGCTCACTTCAAACTCATAGTTCGTGAGTTTGAGCCCTGTGTCAGGCTCTGTGCTGACAGCTCAGAGCCTGGAGCCTGCTTCGGATTCTGTGTCTCCCTTTCTCTCTCTGTCCCTTCCTTACTCATGTTGTCTCTCTCTCTCTCTCTCTCTCAAAAATAAATAAACATTAAATTTTTTTAAAAGCCATATTTTGCTAAAGAATAAAAATAATTCTCAGTTCTATATTTTAATGAGATTTCTAGTTTTCAAAATTGAACATTTATTAGTCTCTTTAATTGTGAAAACTGTAGGATGTATTTATTTATAAATCTGTGATAAATTTATTCAAAACAAACTTACTGTTCTACTTTAAGCATTTTGTTGATTTTACAATTGCATTTGTAGTTATATTTATAATTCCTATCTGTAATTTAGTTTGCTTATATGGTTTTATGTGAGTTTTTGATATTTTGTTGACAAATTTTATTAATATAAAAAGCATACTTTTATTTATGTATACAGAATTTTCCATCAGTGGACTTATAATAAAGAACAGATTCGATATGTAGACTCTTTGTAGTTATTCTCTCACAACCACTTTTTGGTAAATATGTGTGGTGTAAAACTGGAATGAAAGTAGTTTCCTTCTTTCTTCTAATCGAAAAGATGTCAATCTTGAAAGGAAAGTATTGTAAATGTGAGAAAGAGAGACCGGATCTATTGTGTTTTTTTGTTCTTCTCTTAGGAGTTTTACATCCTTCTCATTCACCCATGTGCCTTTTGTTCAGAGTAATGTATTCTGTGATAGTATCCTTTTCAGGCCCCTCCAAATGCACGGACTGCCAAAATCACAAGATTATGTACAGTGGGTTTATGTTGCGGGCGGCTGTCCACCAGGGATTTAACAGGCTGAAATTGTCAACTTGGACTTACACCAATGGCCTGAAGCTAAAAGGTAAGTGAAATTTCAGCTGTGCTGTAGAACACTTCAAGTGTGTCTCCATTAAGTCAATGATGTTCTCCAAAAAAGAGTTATTTCCAGTCAAATAGACAGTTTGCCTCCAATATCAGATGGCGTAAAAGAAAAATTCAATAAGCAAAAAGTCTCAGCCAGATGCCAAGAGGCAGATTATACCCTGGCACCTCTTCTATTCAGAGACGATCTTCATGAGAAATGGCACATCACGCGATGTCATGTCGGCGTCTTCTCTGAGGGATTATATTTTAGTCTCTGAATGATAATTGGTCAGATGGAAACCTCAGAAGTACAACTGCTATTGGGTTACCAGTCCCCCATGTGGTCTCGAGAACTCTTGATCTGTTGGACCTAGAAAGGAAATACTTCTCTCGACTGTTATCTTGTGTTCCACATACTGCAAAGGTACATGAGAGCATCATGGTGCGGTTACTCATTGCGATTAGATTTGATACTTTGCTTAAAGACTTTATCGATTAACTTTCCAGGAAGTAGAAAGCACCTACTATGTTCCGGTGTGTTGGGTGAACTCGCAATCTTTTCAGCCATTTTATAATTTACTGTTTGTACACTGAGGCACAAACGAAATGTAGCTAAGGTCAAGTTCAAATCCAAATAGCCTTCTTTCAGATCAGCATACTCCCAGTAAGTGTTCTAGAACCGTAAGTGGGTTTGCTTTGTTAAGATGGCTTTTTAGTCAATATAAAACACAAGGGTTTTAGTTATGGATATTTAGGGTCATTTGAAAATGAGGCGTGTAGATCTGCCTGTGAATGAGACTCTGAAATGTGGAAAGAAAATATGAGTCAGGTGACCTGACTTGCGGAAAGCACCTTCTCAGGTGAAGATTTTAAGATGAAATATAAAACTACTAAATATAAAGCAATACCCGAATTTTTTCAAAACCATCCCTGAATTTACTATGTCACCTATTGGATATGTTTCCAGGAATCCAGTTGTGCAGATGATAGAAACATCGGGGCTTCGGGTAGCATCTATTCATTCAATGATATTTATTTATTTGAAAGAAAAAGAGAGACAGAAGGAAAGGAAGAAAGAAAAAGGAAGAAGAGAGGAAAGGAAGGAAGGAGGACTCTTATGTGCCAGGGTATGGGCTAAATATTGGAGTAAAAAAAAAAAAAGAAAAGAAAAAAAAAAGCACCTTCCGGTAACTTAGAGTTTATAGGGAAGACTTACGTAAACAACAAGTTTCAGAAGGTGGTAAACCCGATTAAAATAGCATCAGTGCAAAGGGAGTAGAGAAGTGAGAATATTTTCTCTGGCGGGTGAGAGAGGCTTCACACAGGAGATGACCTTAAGCTGAGTCCTCAGTGATGAAATGGGTTTAAAACACGTGCAGGTGGTGTACACACAAAACAAAATAATAATAAATAATAATTAATAATAATAAATTAAACGATGCTGAAGTTGTCAACAACAAAAAATTGCTGTTCACTTTCCCCTATTTTGGCCCCATTTTGCAGATATAACTTTATTTCTGTCTTTATTTCTCTCTTGCCATATTCTATTACAGTTATGCATTCATTCATATTTATTGATCATACCCTGCCCAATATGTAGGATGAGGGACATCACCAACCACCCCCCTTCCTCCCTCTTCTTTCCCCACCTACATTCTTACGTCTTAGTTTTGTCAGGTGTATATTTGCTTTATATTGTCAAGATGGATAACGTTTAAATGCTCTTCTGGGGTCATAATTAAGTCTACCTGGTCTATAGCTGATTCTGAAAGCTGAAAGCCAATTATAGATATTTATATTATCAAGATTATATTAAATGGCGTTCACTTGAAAGCCAAATGGTAGGAAGGATCTCTCTACAATTCACCATCAGCATCCCTCGCACTTTCTAAAGTAAAGGACGCCATCAAGACAGGTAAGTGGATTTTCTTACACACTATAAATTGCTCAACATGGTGCCACATTTGAGTTCACTTCTAATATAGACTATGGCATCTCCTATGGAGTGTTTTCTTCTTGTAGTTTCTAATCACCTCTCATATTTTTGTGTGTGGGGGAAAAACCATATAATTTCTTCACACTTCTGCTAGAATCTTTCCATTGTTCTTCATTCTTTCTTGTAAGAAATGCACCCTATTTGCCTTAACATTTTCTTGGAAATCATTGCCAATATTTTCATGTGGACTGATAAAGGCTTTCCAAGCTTGATACACAGATGTCATCCTGGGATTTTATTTTTTATATCTGCTGAGTTGATTCCGCCAACTGGTTTTAAAATCTTGTGATTTGTCTTTTTGTATTTTTTTTTCTGAAGTATCTATTGAGTGAATATTTCAGAAACAGTAATTAGGAAGTAAATATCTTAATTCTGTATATACTTGAAAACACTTTACTTCACACTGACTGACACTCTGGGCATAAACTTTTGTACTCATTTGTAACTGTAGCAAATGAGCAAACTTGGTCTAAAATGACACAAATGATTTATCTTACAGTTCCATAGGTCAGAGGTCCATACAGGTCTCATTGGACTAAAATCAAGGTGCCAAGTCTTTGGGGTGCCTGGATGGCTCAGTTGGTTGAGCGTCAGACTCCGGCTCAGGTCATGATCTGGCGGTTTGTGGGTTCGAGCCCCACGTTGCGCTCTGTCCTGACAACTCAGATCCTGGAGCCTGCTTCAAATTCTGTATCTCCCCCTCTCTTTGCCCTCCCCTGCTCACGCTCTGTGTCTGTCTCTCAGTAATAAATAAACATTAAAATAAATAAATAAGGTGTCAGCAGGGCTGAGCTCCTTTCTGGAGGTTCTGTGAAAGAATCCGTTTACTGCTCATTCAGGTTGTTGGCAGGATTCAGTTCCTAGTGCTTATAGGATCGAGGTCCCCATTTTCTTGCTGGTTTTAAACTGAGGGCTGTTCCTATTTTCTACAGATCGCTGCCTTCCTTGGCTGTTAGCCCCCTGCCACCATCTTCAAAGCCAGCAATACTCACATCACACCTCTCGGACCCTTCTCCTATTGTCTTATCTATGACTTAACCAGAAAAGGTCCTCCTGAAAAAGTAAAGCCCATGTGGATATTCCAGGATAATCTCACCAACTCAAGGTCAAAAAACTGAATCACATCTGCAAAGTCTTTTTTGCCATATAAGATAACATTTTCACAGGTTTGGGGAATTAGGTTATGAACGTCTTTAGGAGTCATTTTTCTGCCTTGGATCAAAAGTATATTCCCTTAGAAATTTAAAGTCACTGCTAATTGACAAATATAATTTTATATATCTAAAGTATGGAGAGCCTGGGTAGCTCAGTGGATTGAGCGGCTGACTCCTGGTTTTGGCTCAGGGAATGATCTTACGGTTCCTGAGTTCGAGCCCTGCTTCGGACTGTGCACTGACAGTGTGGAGCCTGCTTGGGATTCTCTAGATAAATAAATAAATAAATAAATAAACAAACAAACAAACATTTAAAGCGTACGACATGGTGATTTGATACACATTTACATGATGGAATGATTAGCAAGATCAAGGTAATGGATACATCTATTACTTCACATAGTTAACTCTTTGTGTGTGTGTGTGTGTGTGTGTGTGTGTCTGTGTGGTAAGAATGCTTAAGGTCTACTCCTAGCAACTTTCAAGTATACAATACTGTGTTATTAACTATGGTAACCATGCTATACAATAGATCCTCAGAACCAACATTTCTTGATGAGATTAAAATTAAACCACAAGTATTTCAGGTCCTGTTTTCTCCTGACTTCCTCTTACCTTATGATTTCTGTTAGGTTGTATCTTAAATATTTACTACATACTGTATCAGTAAGATTTATACTGAGGTCAGAGGAAGGGGATATTTGAAACTGAAATTCCAGCTCCAAAAAGAGAGGAAAATATTTGAGACAATTGTTGCCTGTTGGAAAACATTGAAGGGGAAAAAATATAATTAAAGTTAGCCTTCTTTCAGATGCCATCCGAGCATGGATAATCACAGATGCTCTGTGTGGCTGAGACATAATGAGCTTTTCAGTCCTCTCCCTCCTGAACAGTGCGAGGTATTTCCTACCATTTCAACATATGAATATTTTTGCAACACCAGCCCCAAATAAATACTTTCATCCACAGTCAGTCTTCTTGTTCTGGTGATTACAATAGCAAGGTGGAGAAAATAAATAGGGTCTGCTGTACAAACTAACATTGTAATGAAGATCTAAATTTGCTCGTTATCCCTTGAAACAGCAGTTAGGAGGTACAGAGGGGACGGGATATTGCTGTTCTTTTGCGTACTCTGCAAGGAGAAGGAAGCAATTTGAATAAAATATCTGACAAATAAACTGTTGGGAATTTGTCAGAAGCGTGTTCGTGGTCTCCGCAGGAAGTCCATGCAGAGAGTGGAAGGCCTGTAATGATGAGGAGGTCTTTGCCTGCGTCTACATACATTGAGTCCCAAGGAGATCTCTTCTACAAGTATGTCTGTCCCTGAGCATGCGCCACGGGGGTTCCTCCTACTCCACCCTAGGCCAGTCCAAGAGCTCAAATCCAAAAGACTTCTCCGAGGGGTTATTTAAGATGTGGTGACGTTTTCTATATGCTTCCTATTTAATTTACACCCCGATTGGTGACCTGTGTAATCAATGCCTGCCTGATCCAATTATTTATTTTCAAATATATTTCTGGCTTCCGCCCGCCGCAAAGAACTAGAGAATAGGACGTGTCTTTGATAAAGCTGCCTTTAAAGAGAACCATAAAAATGGCTTGCTATTTTTAAGGCTACGTTTTAAATAAGAAACCCTAGTTCCTTGGATAAGTCACTCCATAATTTTAAAACTAGTGGAATAGGTAATATGTTAAGTTTTATTTTGTTGTGATTTTTAAGTTAAGATTTTAAAGATTTGGTTAAAAATAACTTTAAGAAATCATTTAAGTTGATTTAAAATGACCTTATGTCTTAAGGTTACAAGTTGAAATATCTACACATTTAAACAGTCTATAAGAAATTGTATCTGATTTAAAAAGCGGGATGGGGGTAGTTACAACATACCATATGATAAAATAAATGTAGCTTCTACCTATCTGAAGTGAGAAGTGAATTATGAGTTTGAAGTTTCATCATAAAGATTAGTCATTCTGTTTCCCCTACACTTGAAACTAAAGATTTTTTGCCAATATATAGATACAGATATAGATAGATATGGATTAGATATAGACATCTATATATTTATCCATAAAATAAATAAATAATATTTTATAATATCCATATAATAAATATAATTGTTTTTAACACAAAAACAAGGTTATAGACTGATTTCCATATCGAGGAAGATAGTCAAAATTGCTTTGGCAATAGAAAAGTGTGTAACAGACTGTCATTGTGATTTTTTGTAAATATATCAAAAATATGTTTATTTTTTGCTAACTGGGAATTCTTTTTGGTTGTAGGCCAATCAGTAGGGAGAGCTGAGGGCTTCTGTTCTCACTTGTATGTGGGAAGGGTCTAGTCTAAAGACTCTGAAGGACTTCAGTCTCAGGGTCATGGTGTTCATTCATGTTCTCTGAGATTTCATCACTCTCTCTTAGGACAGAAGGCTTTCCAATGAACCATTCTTGGGGTCACATGTATGGCCTTACACTTCCGGCTATCCCAAACTCAGACACCTCTGGAATGATCCAACTCCGACAGGACAATAATGTGGTTTTCCTTACTTCGTGTATCTGCACAGTAGCTTTCTGAGCCTGGACACTCAAGGACCCATTGGAAACACTGTGACCTCCTTCTATGTTCACTTTTCCAATCCTTAGCCACCTTAGAGCTTTTGAATTTTCCAGGGCTTGTGAATATTTGCTATTACAACAGCAAAATAAGTTTTTCTTCCCCCATCATCTAATTTCTCGCAGCAGTGAAACTGAAACACCAGCGCAGGCTGGCCACTGAGCTCAGTCCAGGGTGCTGGGTATGAGTCCCAGGTACAGAACGGGCATGCCTGGCAGAGCAAGGAAGGAACATCAAAACTTGCTTCTTAAAGCTAATACTCTTTCTCCTAAAGAGGGTCCTTTGGTTTCTTTTCAAAACCTGAATAAGGGTACTAGGCTTGACTGGATATCTTTACTAACTCGGGTGGAAACAGCCCAAATGAATAGGTAAAATATATACTACCTGCTATATAATGTGTTAACAAACTGGCAAGTAGCTCAATAACAAACAGAAGTAAAAGTTTAAGATCAGGAATCAATGAAATATAAAACAAAAATAGCAAATCTAGCACACCTTTAAAGAAACTGAACAAGAAAATAAAAAAGAGGAGATAAAAATTACTAATACCAGGAGTGAAAAAAGTGACATCATACAGACCTTGAAGGTATTAAGAGCTAATCAGGAAAATTACAAAGCACTTAATGTCCGTAAAAATAAATAAAAATGTGACATATCAAAACAGTTATGCAGCAAAAATGGTTTTTGAGTTACATCTGTAGTCTTCAATGTTTACATTAGAAAATAAAAGAGTGGAAATTAATGAGTTAAATGTCCAATTTTTAAAGTTAGGGAAAAGTCACTAATAAAACTAAATAAGAGAGAAGAAAAGGAATAAAGACAATAATAAAAATCATTGAAACACAACAGGGAGATACACAACAGGGAGGCTCAACTAAGCCAAATATAGTTCATAGATAAAATTTACAATATGGACAAGCCATTGGCAAAACTAAACAAGAAGAAAAGAGGAAAGGCACAAATAAACAATTTTAGAAATTTTTAAATGTCATGTTTAAAAATTTGTTTAAAATAGAGGGATAGCAAAAATAATTTTTTCTTAACATATTTTGAACTCAGAAGAAACTGACACATTAAAAAAAATTTACTTACCAAAGCTTCCATGAGAAGAAACAAGACATTTAAATAATTCTATAAGTACTGGGGCACCTGGGTAGCTCAGTCTGTTAAGCATCTGAGTTTGGCTCGGGTCATGACCTCACAGTTTGTGGGTTCGAGCCCCACATGGGGCTCTTTGCTGACATCTCAGAGCCTGGAGCCTTGTTTGGCTTCTGTGTCTCCCCCTTTCTCTGTCTCTCCCCTGCTCGTGCTCTCTCTTTCTCTCAAAAATAAATAAACATTAAAAAATTTAAAAAAATAATTCTATAGTTCTAAAGGAACTGCATCAGTAGTTAATATTTTTTTCACAGTAACATAATAAGAGAAACAAGTGAACATTTTATTTTTTTAAGTTTATTTATTTTGAGAGAAAGTGCATGCACATGAGCAGGGGAGGAGCAGAGAGAGAGGGGGAGAGAGAATCCCAAGTGGGAGGAGCCCAACAGGGGCTCGAATTCACAAACCCGGGAACCATGAGATCATGACCTGAGTCAAAACCAAAATTCAGACGCTTAACCGACTGAGACATCCAGGCACCCCAAGAAACAAACGAATATTATCAAACAGTCAAGGAACAAATAGCTTTATGCCAACTATTTCAAGGACGGAGCTACAGTCCAAGACTCCCAGCGAATGCCTGAAACTGAGGATAGTACCAAACCATGGCCATACTATGTTTTTTTTCTACACATACATACTTATGATAAAGTTTAATTTATTAAGTTAGGCACAGTAAGAAATTAACAACAGTAACAGTTAATAAAATAGAACTATAACCGTGTACTCTAATAAAAGCTCTCAAAGTATCTTGTTGTACTGCCTGATCCTTCTTCCTGTGATGATGACGATGTGAGATGATGAAAGGATGAAGGGAAGTGAATGGGACAGGCACTATGACATCGTAGCGTTAGGCTATTGTTGACCTGATGATACATCAGAAGGAGGATCATCTGCTTTTGGAGGGTGGTTGACTGCTGGTAAATGAAACTTCCCGTAAAGGGGTGGGGGTAGAACTACAACTTATATCAAGGTCCTCACACTGAAACCTGACAAGAACAATATGGTGGGGGGGGGGGGGAATGTAAATGGTTATCACATTTAATAATTTGCATGTACAATTTTTTTTTTTTTTTTTAATTTTTTCAACATTTTTTATTCATTTTTGGGACAGAGAGAGACAGAGCATGAACAGGGGAGGGGCAGAGAGAGAGGGAGACACAGAATCGGAAACAAGCTCCAGGCTCCGAGCCATCAGCCCAGAGCCTGACGCGGGGCTCGAACTCACGGACAGCGAGATCGTGACCTGGCTGTCATGTACAATTCTTCAAATATAAACAACTTGAGTCTAGGAATAAATTTAAAAATCTCATAAATCATGAACAAGTTTGTGAGAGGTATAAGTGAACTTTTCTAAAACTGATCTCCTCAGGCTGTACTTCCAAAGAGGAAGAAACCGGCCTCTTACAAAACTGATGTCCTGCACGGTTTCATGGAGAGCCATGTGGGCCCAGTGCTTAAGACAGAATGCCCTGGGGGTGCCTGGGTGGCCCAGTCGGTTAAGCCTCTGACTTCGGCTCAGGTCATGATCTCATAGTTCATGGGTTCGAGCCCTGCGTCGGGCTCTGTGCTGACAGCTCAGAGCCTGGAGCTTGCTTCAGATTCTGTGTCTCCCGTTCTCTCTGCCCCTTCCTGGCTCATGCTCTGTCTCTCTCTGTCTCAAAAATAAATAAAGAAAAAAAAACACAGAATGTCCTGCTGTGCCTCAGGCCTTGCACCCCAGCCATCTCTCCCTGACTGTGATGTTGTGATTTACAATAAGAAATATTGGAGCACCTGGGTGGCTCAGTTGGTTAAGTGGCCAACTCTTGATTTCAGCTCAGGTCATGATCTCATAGGGTTTGGAGTTTGAGCCCCACCTCAGCCTCTGGGAAGAGCCTGCTTTAGATCCTCTGTCTCCCTTTTACTGCCCCTACCCACCTCAAAAATAAATAGTCACTAAAAAAACTTAAAAACAGAAATACATATTTGGTCTCTGTCCTTATTTCTTGCACAGAGCTTCTAAAAGTCCTGGAATTTCTCTGTTATGTTAACAAGTGACTTTGGGAGCCTTCAGGGCAGATTGCTTGGAGACAGTGACTTTCAATCCCACCCCCTGACCTCCGGAGAGGGGAGAGAACCTGGAAGTTGAATCACTTGCCAGTGACCAATGATTTTCTCAATCATGTCTATAACTGAAGTCTCCAGAAAAACCCAAAATGATGGAGTTTAGAGAGTTGCCGGGTTGGTGAACATATGGAGATTTTGATCAGAGAACCATCCTTGGAGAGGGTGTGGGAAGGTTCAAGACCTTCCCACATACCTTGTCCTACAGCTTTCTTCAGCCAGGCTGTTCAGATGAGTGTGATGGACTGAATATTTGTGTGCTCCTCAAATTCTTATGTTGAAGCTCTTGCCCCAGTGTGATGGTCTATGAGGTGTGATGGTCTTTGAGAAGTACTTAGGTTTAAATTAGGTCATGAGAGTGAGGGTCTCATGTTGGATTCGTGTCTCTAGAAGAAGAGGAGGAAACCAGAGTTTGCTCTTTCTCCACCATAGGAGAACACAGAGAAAGAAACCATCTGTAAACCATAGAGCAGCTCTCAACAGAGCCTGACCCAGCTGGCACGCCAATCTCACACCGGCAGCCTCCAGAACTGTAAGAAATACACCACCGGGTCTCTGGTATTTTTTGGCAGCTCTGGCTGAGGGAGTTTGCCTCACCCTCAGTGCAGGGAATGTGCTCCTGACAAATGTAATGAGCTTTCTCCCAAGGCAGCCGGGCATAGCAGTTCCTTCAACAAATGCAGACCAAACCCCGGATTGCACCTCTGTTGAATTCCCCTTGTTCCGGATTTGATGGTGCACATGCCCTCAGAACTAGGCATTCCAATAAAGGTACCACTTCAGCTGAGAACTAAACCAAGAGGAAGAGAGAATATTATCCTGTGTTTTTTTACTCTATTGAACATTTTCATGCTTTGGGGGGAGGGGATGGATACCTTAGACAATTTCTTTCCAACTCAAAATAACCTGGGTGAAATAAGTAAGTAAACAAACAAAAATAGATAAATAATTTAAAAATGAACATGGGTGCATTTTTCCCCTACATTTGCAAGGCATTTTTCTTTTTTCTGAAGGAGCTTCTCATTCATTACTGTGATAGTCATGTCATTTATTGGAGTTTACAGGGAGGGGATAGAGTTAGATCTGCCCCAGATGCTGTCTCCCAGTTCTGCCATCAGGTGACTGGCATAGCCAGTTAGGGTTCCCCATTTCCGGCCTAGGTCATCTAGGACTAACAGAGATATGCCGCACGGTGATAGCCATCTGTAGAAGTTGTGGGCCAAATTACATGAAAGAAGTTTTTCTGCCCATAAGCCCCATTTTGTAAAAATAATATAAATAGTTATTTTAATTTTTTTTGACGTTTTATTTATTTTTGAGGCAGAGAGAGACAGAGCGTGAGCAGGGGAGGGGCAGAGAGAGTGTGAGACACAGAATTGGAAGCAGGCTCCAGGCTCCCAGCTGTCAGCACAGAGCCGGAAGCAGGGCTCGAACTCACAAACCGTGAGATCATGACCTGAGCCAAAGTCCTACGCTTAACCGCCTGAGCCGCCAGGCGCCCCTATAAATAATTATTTTATAACACAGATACCCTCACTAAACACCACAAAAGACAGGGTAACAAAAGGTCTGGAGCACATAACTTTTGAATTGAATATGCCATCTCCTTTGAACAGACCCAGCTCTATTCTCTTTGTGTTTAAAACTCAAGTCCCAGAGTAGTATTGTTACTGTTAAGAAGCCAAAGAATCCACTTGCTCTACTCCTAGCTTAGACTTACAATGCAATATAGTCCATCAGCAACTGAAGAAGCAGGCATGCTGTCTACATATATCATCAAAACAGTTCATCTCCCTGCACGATAAAACCTGAAATAAAACGATTCACACCAGATGGACTGCCATTCAACCGCCCGCAGAAGTGCACAAAACATACAAAATAGAACAGGTTTTACCTTACTGGTGTGCTAAAGCCATCTTGCAGGTACTAGCTGAAGAAAACAAACAAACAAACAAACAAAAAAATATATATGTATATAAATATAGTGTATATGCAAATTGTGTATATAAGGCAAATTCACACATATACACACTTACACAAACATACATACGATCTGGAAGAAAACAACAAAGGTCACTTAGTTTTATCTTCCTGCTGGTTTAATTATAAAATAATGTGTCGCTACGCCCCATTTTTTAAATGTTCATTTGAAGCATATCTCTGGGGTTCCTGCCTTTGGCACTGTGTTAGCTGCGTTACAGGAGCTGACCACTGCCCTGCCCGCGCGGCGTTGGAACAGCACAGAACAAATCCCTGCCCCTTGCGCGGCAAAGGCTTACGATGCCACTGTGTCACATATGTTTCCAATTAATCTCCTGCCAGGCTCTCTGACTGAATTACACAATCCCTGAAATGTTTTAAAGGCTTAACTAATTCGAAGCATAACCATAGGTTAAACACTGTTGAACTATCAAACGCAAACTATATGTTTAACATAAGCAAATCGTCTCACAGATACAAACGTGGCCGATGGGGTGCTATAATCAGGAGAGGGAAATGCCTTTGTCTTATTTTGTCCTTATACCCAAAACATTATAGTGCCCATTTTTAAATACTAAAAATAAGGTACAAGGAGAATTTTCCATTTATTACAGTATAGACAAACAATCTGAATAATTCAGGCTGTGTTTACAGAGCACAAAGTGAGGCTCAGATTTCATAAATATTCATGATTAGTATGGGTAAGCAGTCCAGATAATTCAGAAGCCATCCTATCCCTGAATGGTTCAATTTGCTGGAATAGAGAGAAACAATTTACTAGATAATTATGACATCTCCATTTCACCACTAAGTATAGAACCAAAGAGGAGAAAATACCTCCTTATTTTTTACCTTAATTCAGATGGTTGTTTCATTTTGATTATGTGGGATTATGTGGATTTGGTTACGGAGGGAGCTTATTCAGATTCCTGGCCTCTATTTTAAACACGGTGTTTCTCTTTCGCTCCATTTCCTTATTCTCACTTTCTGCCCTTGATTGGGACAGTGTGCAGGAGAGACCAGCCCTCAGGTCCAAATTCCCTGTGATTCCTCCCAATTAGGTCATCCAGCACCTGGTGAAAATGTTACTCAGAAGGCAGTGACACTCTCTACTGCGGGAAATGAATGGTTTCCTTTACAAGGACAGTCCAGAAAAATAGGTCAGCTTGTAATTATAAGCCTCGCTGAGCAGGGAATAACAGAGTGACATCGAAGATTTAGGCAAAAATTTTAAAACCCCTGTCCTTTTACTTATCTGTACTGCTTCTTCTTCCAATAAATCTCTTTAGTAGCTAGAAAATTGCTCCGGAAGAGAAAGTACTGATGACTTGGTGGTGGAAAACAGTCAACGAAAAGGTAGTTTAATCCAGATCCCCCATTTTACTCATAAACACTTCACTGCTAAAATCTAAAGAGTTTTTAAAAAATCTACAACTCAGCACCATTGTCACAGCTAACAAAATCAATAACGTTTTAAAAAAAATATTTAATGCTCAGCTCGTGTTCAATTTTCTCAAAGATGCTTTTTTTATAAGTGACTTTATTTTGTTCAAATTGGGATACATGCAAAGTTTGTATTTGTTTGGCATTGTGATAGAACGCTCTTAACTCGTCCCGTGTCTCCCTGTCTCCATTTCTTCATGCTATCGATTCGTCACAGTATCAGGTCTTTGTCTTATGTAGCTACCCACATTGGGAATTTGCTGATGGCATCTTCATGAACCTCTGTGCCATGTTCCTCTAGCCTGGAATTTTTGTGTTAACTGGTTTTAGATTTAGGGGGTAGATGAGATTTAGGTTAGATTTCATAAATGGTGCCGTGTTCGGGCACCTGGGTGCCTCAGTTGGTTGACCATCAGACTCTTGATTTCTGCTCAGGTCATGATCCCAGGGCGGTGGAATTCCATGCCCAGTGTGGAGCCTGCTTAAGACTCTCTCTCTATCTCTCTCTCTCTCTCTCTCTGCTCCTCTCCCCAACTTGTGCTCTCTCTTTAAAAAATTTCAAGGGGCGCCTGGGTGGCGCAGTCGGTTAAGCGTCCGACTTCAGCCAGGTCACCATCTCGCAGTCTGTGAGTTCGAGCCCCGCGTCAGGCTCTGGGCTGATGGCTCGGAGCCTGGAGCCTGTTTCCGATTCTGTGTCTCCCTCTCTCTCTGCCCCTCCCCCGTTCATGCTCTGTCTCTCTCTGTCCCAAAAATAAATAAAAAAAACGTTGAAAAAAAAAATTTTTAAAAAAATTTTTCAAAAAAAAAAAGGTGCTGTGTATTTCCTTTACATCATATCAGGACAACACATAATGTATGGCTGTCCCACTTACAGTACCGTTAAAATTGGGCTGGATATTGTCAGCCTTGTCTGCCCATTTCAAGTCTCCTTATTAGACTTTCAAATGAGGGTAGCAGTCAAGCAGTCATTGATTATTATTGACGTCATACATTATTTCAACTGGAAGTTGCAAAATGACAAGGGTCTGATCTATCATTCGTTCTGTTTTTTATGAACTAGAATTCTTCAGTATAGAAGAATTTTCTTTCATCAGCTGTTTGTTTATCATAAAACATAGTTTATGCAGGAGAGTTCGTATAAACACTCGGTTCTTCCTCCAACTCCAACTTCTTTTGTTGAAATATTTTTTAGAATAATGAGTTGGTACCCTAGCAACCTCTAGTGGTGATCAATAAGGATTTAAAACATTTTTTTAATTTATAAAGTAATAATAATAAATAAATAAAGTTAAACATTGTTTTAGTTAACTACAGACTTGGACTTTTAAAATACTTGATATATTTTAACCCACTGCAGTCATTATTTTATTTGATACTACAATTATCAAATCTACGGCTAGTAGGAGCTCTTCAAGTAGGTTTCCCTCTCTCTTTGACATGTCCCCAGTAGCATGAAATCTTCCTCCCTTTCTGACATAACAAAATATTCCAGATGCACCTTGTATCTTTCCTTTCCCAAACCTGGAATCAGCAATTTCTCCTAGAGTCCTTCAACATTTTTATGGGAAATAGTATTTTTTTTTAATACGAAATTTATTGCCAAATTGGTTTCCATACAACACCCAGTGCTCATCCCAACAGGTGCCCTCAATGCCCATCACCCACTTTCCCCTCCCTCCTGCTCCCCATCAACCCTCAGTTTATTCTCAGTTTTTAAGAGTCTCTTATGGTTTGGCTCCCTCCCTTTCTAACTTTTTTTTTTCCTTCCCCTCCCCCATGGTCTTCTGTTAAGTTCCTCAGGATCCACAAAAGAGTGAAAACATATGGTATCTGTCTTTCTCTGTATGACTTACTTCACTTAGCATAACTCTCCAGTTCCATCCACGTTGCTACAAAAGGCCATATTTCATTCTTTCTCATTGCCATGTAGTATTCTTTTGTGTATATAAACCACAATTTCTTTATCCATTTGTCTGTTGATGGACATTTAGGCTCTTTCCATGATTTGGCTATTGTTGAGAGTGCTGCTATAAACACTGGGGTGCAAGTGCCCCTATGCATCAGTACTCCTGTATCCCTTGGGTAAATTCCTAGCAGTGCTATTGCTGGGTCATAGGGTAGATCTATTTTTAATTTTTTGAGGAACCTCCACACTGTTTTCCAGAGTGGCTGCACCAGTTTGCATTCCCACCAACAGTGCAAGAGGGTTCCCATTTCTCCACATCCTCGCCAGCATCTATAGTCTCCTGATGTGTTCATTTTGGCCACTCTGACTGGCATGAGGTGATATCTCAGTGTGGTTTTGATTTGTAGGGAAATAGTATTTAAAGACCATGTGGTATGCCACTTTTGAATTTGTATTCCTTTTTGGTAGGACCCAATGCTGACTGAACTGATTTGGGGTCTTTCATGTATGAATAGGATTTCCTCTGATCTGAGAATGTCCAAGAAACTTGGTGCAATTGTCATGGCTATTTTGAGGTCAATCTAGAAATAGGATTTTGTCTATACAACTAAGGTACTACTTGTTCAATTTCAAAGAGTTATTCTACATGTACGAAATGAACAAGAATGATAAAATCAGAAGAGAAAAAAAATATATAAACATATATATTCTGTTTTATACATATAAACTTCTACATATATATGTAAGCATATATATGTAAATATATGTAGAAATTTATATGCATAAACCTAATGATAAAGTGGTTGTGTCCTAAATTTGCAAGGGTTTCCCAATAAATAATCATTTGATATAATTTATGTTTCATTAGTTTGGGATAATTTTTGACCACAGCAAATGACATTACAGTAGAAACTCAGATTCTTGATGCAAGGGTTGAGAAGTAAATATCCGTTTATGAAACAAATTTTTGGTTATTAGCTATTGCTTATTGTGATTGTTATTATTGTTCTTCTTCTTGTTATTATTATCATTATTCACACTCATTCTCGCAGCTGAGGAAAGCACCTGTACTATAATTAAGCAGCTCTGGGAAACCAGAACTGTCTCTTGGAAATCCCTTGATCTTAACAGATCAAGGTACATGACAAATATGCTGGTAGATGTTTATTCATAGCTGTTTCAAGTACTCACATGTTACTCCATCCTCTTTTCTGATCGACTGGAGCACTTCCTCTGTGTAAGACACAATCAGAGACAGCAAGAGAAGTCCTGGCAACAGGAAAAGAAAGAGCCAAAGTTTTTTCTATTCTCATTCCCTCTTTCCAAGGACAGATGAGAGCATGTGGTATGTTACACACTGGTGCATAGTGACTGCAAATTTCCCTTCCATCATAGATGATACCAACGTGAACCTGTTCCGTTTACCTGTGGAGTTAGAATGGCTCGAATGGAATGTATAACCACATTTGCACAACTTTACCGTCTATCAAGATGTCAGCGTCACAGAAGATGTTTCTTTCAAATTAGTCATTTTTTTTAAAATGTCTTTTTTAAATGTTTATTTATTTTTGAGAGAGACAGACAGAGAGACAGAGAGACAGAGTGCAAGCAGGGGAGGGGCAGAGAGAGAAAGGGAGACACAGAATCTGAAGCAGGCTCCAGGCTCTGAACTGTCAGCCCAGAGTCCTATGCGGGGCTCAAACTCAAGAGCTGAGAGATCACAGCCTGAGCCGAAGTCGGACACTTAACCAATTGAGCCACCCAGGCGCCCCTTAAAAATGTCTTTGAATTGTTTTCAGTTTGTCTAAATCTTTGCCTCTTGGTTAAAGCTTGACATTTTTAGTATTTCTCTAAATTTCCACAAAAATTATACAATTTCTCGGCTTATAGAAGTATTCTCTTTTTTTCTGAATTCTTCTTCATTAGCATTAAGATATCTTCTTACACAGTTATCTGTCAGTCACACACCTGACTTCATTCCACAATTCTTTAGATTTTATTTTTCTTTGTTATATTTAAAGTCTAGTCTTTCGATAAAATAACTTCAGGAGACTTACTCATTTTCAAAACAATTCTATGGGGCTACATCATCACATCTAAGTAAATGAAATTTACATTTTTACATTCTTTCAAAGGAAAAGAAGAAAAACGTTAAATTATTAAATCTTTTGTCAAAATGCTTTAAAATTCTCTTTTTTATTTGTCAGATATTTTTAATTGAAGCTGTTTCTTAGAAAATGAATTCCTTATTTAAAAAAAAAAACCCTCTGAATTCTTCTTTTATCTATACATTAAACAGCTTATACATCTTTTATTCCTTTAATTTTAAATGCCAATATTTTACCTCTCGGTACTTTCTGCATAGAAGCTCCGCAACAAGAGCAATGCTTATTCTGCAATTCTTTATATAAAGGTGAATAACTATTCAAAAATGATTACAAGCTGATGATCAAAGTCTAATATACGCTATTGTGCTACAAAGTGGATGGTGACACATTTTGGCAGACCATGCACGGCCCAGTCTCTTTGCCATATAGATGATATGATAGGAACACAGTAGTGTGCAATTTATCACAGTGAGATGAAGCATATATGATAAAGCAAGACCCTTGAACATTGATAAACCTGTGCTCTAGCCTATTGAAGGAAACTCAGTGCCCCGACCTCAAGGTTGACCATCTAACTCCTGGAGAGAACCAGGAAGTATGTCTTCTGATTGATTTCCGTTATTCTCTCATATAGTTCCTACGTTACCGATTTGCTGGAAAAACCAATCGAAGGCAACTTAAGCTAACTTGGAATATTATTTTCATCAATCTTTGAACCCACACCAGATTTATTGTACAGCTTAGCTTACGTACAGTGAAGTATTAGATAGTGAACGACATTTAACAATTCCTTTGTTCCCAAAGATGGCAGGGATTAAGACAGAATCTCCACCATATTCTTTGGGGTGTGGAAAACGTGGTGTGAGTTGGCTTTGTTGGTGTGCACTCACACACGTCTGGCTGCTCCATATGGCCACAGACTATGGCAGCTGTGTATCAGTGTCACCTTAAATCCCACTTCATATTTACTGGCTGTTAGTAATTTTAACCTTATTTTTGCAGCTGAGAATACAACCTTGCATATTAAATCCCCTTACCTTTTCTTAAATCACCTGCACCCATATCTCTCCCAATAGCCAGAGATCCACGTCTCCTAATTTCTAGATATTAGGAATGTCTTCCATTGGATATGAATACCAAGTAGTTATGAACATTAGCATTTGTTTGGGCATCGATCTTAATTAGCAATGATTTATAAGGAGCAGGAATGAAGCAGCATTTGCTGTGTGGTGCTCACTACATGCCAGTTCTTAATCTACATATATCTGTGTAAACAATCTCCATTTTAATTTTTCAAAGTAGACAGTATTATGCCCAATCTGCAGGTCGGTAAACTGAGGCAAAATAATCATAACACTAGCCAACAATCACTGAGCATTTATGCTGTGATGAGTGCTATGCTAAGTGCACACCGAATCCTTACAAATCCAGGAAAGAGCTGTTATTCTCATACCCATTTTTTAAAAATTTTTTAAATGTTTTTATTTATTTTTTTAAATTTTTTTTTAACATTTATTTATTTTTGAGACAGGGAGAGACAGAGCATGAACAGGGGAGGGTCAGAGAGAGGGAGACACAGAATCTGAAGCAGGCTCCAGCCTCTGAGTTGTCAGCACAGAGCCCGACGCAGGGCTCGAACTCACGGACCGCGAGATCATGACCTGAGCTGAAGTCAGCCGCTTAACCGACTGAGCCACCCAGGCGCCCCTAATGTTTTTATTTATTTTTGAGACAGAGAGAGACAGAGCATGAGCAGGGGAGGGCAGAGAGAAAGGGAGACACAGAATCTGAAGCA